>NC_080728.1:5757500-5850000 GCF_019097595.1 Hemibagrus wyckioides
TCTGGAATGCTCATAGAGGAAGAGAGAGAGAGAGAGAGAGAGATGGCGAGAGACTATAGTCGCCGGCTCTTGAGGCACAAACACTCAAACTCTGCCCCATCTTTTTGGAAATATGAATTCCTTTACACCTTTTCTACCTTCTACCATGTCTTGTACATCTATTAAGCACATCTACACATTCGATACATCTCATACCTTTCTACCTAAATGGTTCAAAATGGATTTCTATCACTTTTCCAACATCTCCCACCCACTAACCAGCATTCCTCATCACGTGACAGCTACTAAACAGAGACAGGAGACATGTGCTTCCTCTCAGGCATGAATCCAGCCAGCATATCTTTCTAAACATGCTACATCACAGTGTATCTGAGGAAACTGCTATCTGCCATCTTCCACACACATGAGCTCATAGATGCCCACAATTGGAAAGTATCACTCTGAGACTGAGTGATCACTTTGAGGCTGCAGTCTTTAGCCTCCCTGTTACTGCACCCCAATCCCATGCCCGAGACCCTCTTGGGGGAGTAGGACCCAGGAGGGGTTACATTGGTGCCGTGACCCGGATGGAAGTGAGGTTTAGGGGGTGAGTGTAACGGAGGCCAGCACTAGGGGCTGTGCAGGTAAACCTCACTCCCCTGATCTCAAGAGGCGAACTAGCGACTGACACTCGGGGCTACAGTCTTTATCCTTCTTGTTAGTGCACCCGCCTCCCATGCTGGAGACCCGGGTTGGAGATCCACTTGGAGTGGTTGCAAGTAGGACCCGGGGGAGGGGTTACACTTCCTCTTCCAGCAAAATTTCAACAACAGGCAAGGGAGAAGCATCCTGAAACACACAGGTTACTTTCATTCACAAGTGTTACGAGCTGTGTTCACATTCACAGGCATCGCGGTAAAGTTCCAGTTCCAACTGAATTCACATAACCTCCTACAGGTAGTCTCAGGCTCAGGCTCAGTACTGTGCTGTGTTTCCAGCTCCACATGACATTTTCACATTACTGATAATCATACAAACACTGCTCTGTTTCAGACTAAACTGCCAGTGTGGGAAACTGTAAGGCTACACAATTTTGTGCTTTAAACATTGAAACATCAGTTTACATATGAATGTTATGGTCAGGGGTGCACAAACATTTGCCCACATAATGTATCTTATATATGAGACCAGAGGGGATATACTTCATACAGTACTTGGTGTAAACATGTTATATGCTAGTCCTAATGTTTAAAGAAAATCCCAAAACACAAAGAGAGGTAAAAATCATGTGATGTACATGTCAGGTGTTTAGGCTCCAAATAATTTTGACATCTGGTTTGGAGCAGGTTAATGTTCAGTCTTTCTGAAGACATTCCTTGCCAATGCTCTCATGAGGAATTTCCAATAAATAGATGCTGTTTGGCTATTCGAGACACTGAAATAGCGAGCTCAATAAAGCCTCATTGTTATCAAAATGTCAAATTGGTCTCTGTGGCTAAATCTCTCTGAGCTGAGGTCAGAAATTCATTCACTGCTGACTTTGTATCTGTGAGCACGGCATAGACACGTGTACAGAAGTCTCTATTGTCCTGCTGACGTCGCCTTGGAGCGGAGTTTGTGTTTTTTGGAAGTGTGAACAGAAAAGCTGTTCTGTACCACAGTGCAAAGCAGCAAAATGAAGGGATTGTTATATGACAAGTTCAGATTGCTTGCTATCCAATTAGGACTTGTGCCACCTATTAGCAGTAGCTACGAGGACAGAAGATCCTTAACCATATCATATGTCCAGTCCACAATCTCATGGACGAGTCTAGAACCCATTGACTTTTCATTGAGTCTCACTGCAATGTGAACAGACTAAAGGGTAAAGACATTGTCAAAAACACCCTGCTGCACATCTGTATACACTAGATTTACAATTTATCTTATGGATGTACCAAATGAACTTCATTCTGATGTTTGATGTGAATACTGCCCAAAGCTTTTAATCTGTATCTGCATGACTGTATGCTTTGTTCTGCTGCCACGTGATTGGCTGATTAGACAACTGCATGAATGTTCAGGTGTACAGGTGTTCCTAGTAAAGTGGGCAGTGCATCCAGATGTTTTATCTGCGCGAACAGTTTAAAATAGATACAAGTGTGTGTGCAGGTGTGAGCAAGCGGTCAGATATGACGCTCGGACAAATGACATAAAAAGGCATCCGCAATGCAGTGTGTGTGTTCATCAAATGAGACAACTAGTTATAGAAACAGAACAAACTAAATTAAGGAAAATTATAGTTTGCAGGGGCTGGGGGTTCGATTCCTGTATCCTCTGTGTGTGTGTGTGTGTGTGTGGAGTTTGCATGTTCTCCCTGTGCTTCAGAGGTTTCCTCCTGATACTCTGCTTTCCTCCCCCAGTCCAAACACATGCCTTAGGCTGATTGGCATCTCTAAATTGCCTATAGTGTGTGAATGGGTGTTTATGTGAGATGGACTGACAACCCATCCAGGGTGTCCCCTGCCTTGTGCCCCGAGTCCCCTGGGATAGACTCCAGACTCCTAGAGACACTCCTAGAATACGTGCTACACATTATTGATGCACTGACGAACATAACTGCATCAATATATCTCGAGTAATGTGGCTGTTTTTGAGAAACTGTTATAGCCCAAATTCCCAGGTCTCTGTCACACACGCTTCAAAGCTTATACATATATTTAGAGCAGCAGATCAACAGATAGAAATTCGATCACTGTTACACACTTAACATACTGCATTTTGAGCTTTCAAGCAAATCAAAGCTCACACCTACAAAAGAACACTGTGAAAGGAGATAAAAATGTGTGAAGGATAGCTCCCACTAACAAAAAAATGCCAGGATCTATAAATTATTTTGTCTTAAGAAGACCTCTACTGTACACACTTAATTCTAAGTGTCAGTTAGAAGATTAAATGCTGGGGGAGAGCTTGTGTTGTTCAGTGCTTTCGCAATGTAACTGTAGATAAATCTTCCTTCTTGAAGTTGATTTCTTTTACAGGGCTGGATTTTTCATTCCGTTTATATCTAGCTCCATCTGGTGCAGAGTGTTAGATATGTCGTATTTCGAATACAGGCCTTGTCAAGTTGGACTATTGCCCCACCCTGCTGTCAAAGAGAATCACTGCAGCTAGTGCAGCTCTCACACTGTTACTCTCACACGTGTGGCGAAAATGAACAGAAGCATAAACACTCCAGCAGAACTCAGTACTGATACGGTCACTACGTCTTACTACCAGACACTGAATCTAGTACTATATCTAGTTTACTTTTAAGTTTATCTGACACTATATACAAGCAGCACAAGTGACTGGGCTTAAAGGTGAACTCTTTGTCATGTCAAACTCCACAGTGGTGCTTAATATAAAGCTGATATGAAAGTAGACACTCATGGCTTTAAGAATTTGTAGTGTTTCATAAGTATATCTCTTTTTACCTAGCCTACTAGGGGTGATATATTCATACAAAAAAAAACCCCAAACAAAGCGTGATATCCTTGATATCGAACCCATTTCTGCTCTCTGAGATGATCCAAGTGCTTGCTCATAATTTTGACATTTGGAGATGCTATCTTCAACCACTAAAATTCTGTGTAAGGTTATCCAACAGAGGGAAAAACACAGGTCTCACACTACAAGCCAACAGAGTCCTGACTCGTTTTATATCAGACTTGTGACTAGCAATAAAATAATTTGTTCACTGAAAATGTCCAATAAGTCGATTTACATTTCAACACCAGAGCAGAACAACAGTCAACTGGAAAAAAAGGGTGAAAATATTTTCTTTTAAGTATTATCAATCAAAGCACTGTCTCCAACATAAATAAATAAATAAATAAATAAGCTAGATTATTCCTCGTATACTCAGCTCGAAGTGATTTTACGAAGGGAAGCAAGTTAGTTAAATGTTTATTTTAAGTGCGTCACGATAAAAGAGCTGAGGTTTGTTTGTCTATGACGTTCTTGTCTGGAGCTGATCTAATCTGAGAGAGGAAGAGAGTTCTTGTCAGTCTGAAACAACATAAATACACGATAATGATATTTTAAAAAACACACAGAAAGAAAGGAAAATAGAAGTGTCATCACTCTGGTACTAAATGCTCAGGTTTCTGCTGAGTCTATAGAAATTAGGAACTGATCTTAGATGTTTTTCGACTGTCGGCAAATAAAAATATCTTGAGTATAGTCAGATTTATCGAGTGCTTTCTGTTTCAAGACTACACTAGACATTTTTTAGTCACTCTAACTTTCTTCTTCTCTCAGATAATCGCTTAAATGCTCAAATACTTAACTTTTGCCAAGAGAGCCTAAAATTAGCAATAAAAATGACTACAAATACATGTCGTAAGGATATCTTTCGTCATTTATCACACACGGAGAAACACTAGATCAAACGGATTCCACTCGAGATATTTGGATTTGTACGATGACATTTCTGCAGTGTCACTCCTAAAAAAAAATGATAACAGGAAGCTCACAGCATGGAGGAGTGTCGCATTCGCTTTCAGCAGCATGTGCTTTTCGTGCGGTTATGCTAATCGAAAGCTCCCTTATTTCCCTTTTATTTTTTTAAAAGTACATCCCTGCTTCAATCCAAACTGCAGCAAACAGCATGGCTCATTAACAGACGGAACATTATCAGCGGGTTGTAAATCTCTACTGGGGCTAATGGACTGTTGGGAGCTGCCTAAAATAAAATGTTTTTTTCCTAACAACTACTTTGAGAATAAAGTTAGAGTCATTTGCTTTATTTATTTATTTATTTATTTATTTATTTATTTATTTATTTATTTATTTATTTATTTCTATTGACAAGTCTGCTGTTTCTTTATAGGACCATACAGGTGTCGGGTAATGAAAAGTTATGTTTAGTATTTATTTTTTAGTAAATGATAGCGAAAGTGCTGTAGATATCTCTTACCAGTCTGTGTGTGCATCATCGATGACTAACAGCACTTTGGGCTTGCGGACTACAGCCTTGGCCAGAGCGGTGGCACTCGCTGCTGCAGCTGCTGTACTGTCAGCATGAGCAGCAGCTTTGGCCTGCACAGCACTGGCGATCTGAGCGGTCTTCACCACGCTGGAGAAAGAGCTGAGAAACGTGCCCGAGGAGGCGGGTTGAGGAGGTGGACACGGTGCTGCTGCTCCTGCTGCTGCTGCTGGTGCTGCAGGCTGCTGCTGACGCCTCTCCGTGGCCGGGGACGCCGGGGAGCTGGTGGAGCTGCTGGAACCGCTAGAGCCGGAGGGCCTCTGCAAGTCCATCATGTAGCCATTGGGCAGGTTGGCTACAAAGCTGCTGTCGGACAGACGCCGGCGCAAGTAATTCATGGTGGTGCTGTTGATCGGCGAGAGAGAAGAGCTGGGAGAAAAGAAAAAAGCCTTTATTACACACATATTACAGCACAGTGGAATTCTTTTCTTGGCATATCCCAGCTGAGGAGGATGGAGTCAAAGCAGCTATGGTGCAGCGCCCCCGGAGCAGGGAGAGTTGAGGGCCTTGCTCAAGGGCCCAAAGGTGGCAGCCTGGCAGTGCTGGGGCTTGAAATCATCATAACTCATAGATCATAACTTATTTTAAGCTTTATAAGAATGAATCTATATGCAGTTGTAATTAATCAAATTTTACTTAAAATTACGGAAAGTAACATTTTAGTATGTATTTCTGGTTAAAACCAAAAGGTTACAGCAAGCTATTTGTGGAATCCAATTTACAACTGAATCTCACAGCTCAAGAGTATTCACGCAGAATTCATGGCTGCATATAACACCCAAACCACATCCTACACACTTACAGCACTCAGTAGGACGCCTCAACAGCAATGACACGCCACTGATATACTAACCTACTTTAACATGATAGGATTCGACTTGGAAGGCTCCAGGGATCTGAGACTCGGTGGATGTAATTATCTGCAACCGATATATATCTTGTCCTCTCAGTATTACTAGAATCAAACATTTATTGTTCTTATTGATCAAGCCACAATCTATAGAGAAACACCAATCACACTTTATTGCTTTTTAGACGTGAACTGGGTTTCCTGGGTGATGGTAAACTCCGGCTAAATAGAATACTGGGTTTATGTTGTTGGAGGTTTCACACTGCTAAAACTTTACCTAGGATTAACAATTAATCCTGAATTTTCATAATCTTATAATGTTAGTATGACTATAACCTGGGGTTAGACTCAAAAAAAGCCTTAAAAAGCTTTACTGTTAACCAGGTTTGCTTTATTATGGCATTACACTGGACTGTCACACTCCTTCACTGTATTTGGTTTATTATAGTATGTGCTAGAAGCCCTCCCTCTCCTCTGATTGGCTGCGGACTTGACCCGTCACCTCGTTATTCTTCGTAAGCCTGATTACATGCAGCATATCTGACATATAACTATAATTTGGTGTATATGTGTAAAAAAGGTCCATCAAATCTGACCTGACACAGCTCACAGTTAATAATTAATTATTAAACTGAAAAGTTATTGTATCCCCATCATTTTGTCGTCATTAAATAAAATAAAGTGAGAATCTGCACTTTAAAGCACTGGAGTTGAGACAGCATGTACGGAAAAAAAGAAGAAGTAAAAGACAGCAGTTGCATAAGCAGTCATTTAGGGGAAAGAACTGCATGGATCATTAGATTTGCATCTTTTAGACAGAATGAGGAGCAGCAGTAGAGACACTGAGGCTCCTGAAATCCTGTTTTCAGTTAGTCTTTACAAAACACAGAGCAGAGAGAGGATCTGCTCTCGCTAGATAAAAGCCGGGGTGAACAGAGTGTTATGGTGGCCTGAATAAGGCTGAAGAAGAAAGAAAGAAAGAGCTGGAGAGCTGCAGAGAACTGGAGGTGAAAGATAAAGATTTGACAGTAAGACATGAGACAAGGTGCTAAGTGATGCAGTGCTGGTTTGTATAATGGCTGATGAAAAGCGAAGCTTTCTGTTTTAGTCTGAGTGGCACTTTCATCTCATGTCATTACACTGATGTGGCCAAATGGGCCAGACTCAAAAATGTGAGAGTTTGAAGAGAATTTCCACAGAACCAGTGTATCACAATACATTAAAATATGTTAGCATTTTCAAATAAACAAATAACCTTTTGTATAAACAGCTAAACAAAAGTGTCCTTTAAATCCTATTTATTACTGAATCTGCAGAAATCATGAAGCTATCAACTAGTCTAGTCCTTCTAGTCATAATTTAAACACAGATAAATCTAATAAACAATAAATAACTATTTCTGATGGTTGACCTTGCTGTGACCTTGAGCCTGTGTGGATTAATATTCACCTGCTGGTCATTTCTATTGAACTGAATTGAATTTTTATTTCTATAGAGCTCTTACTTTAAGTAGCTTTCCAGAAATGTCTAAATTCCGGATATAAGTTTTAAACTTTTGACATATTTCATGATAATTCCCGATCATATCAAATTCCTACAAACATTCAGTGACTTCTTGATATATATTGTGGTAGCTAATGAGAATCCGGGATAAACTGATGATAGAATTCTTATATAGCTGCATAATGGGAATGAATAGGGACGTGTGAGTAACATCTCTGTAGGACAAACAGGAATAAACCAATTGAAAAGAAAAACTATTTCAAACATTTGCCCTTTGACTCCTGATCGAATCAGCTCTGAAATCAGTTTGGGATCGGGATCATTCCTACAAAAAAGAAAAAAAAATTCAACCACTTGTTCTTAAGATATAGTGCCAAATCTGGTATGAATAGATAGCTGGACAACCTGAGAAGATATTAATAACAAATAGGATTTAACCTTGTTGTTTAGCAAACCACTCCTACACTGAATGCACTACACCTCCTCTCACCTCTGAAAGCGAGGATGGAGTGAAAAAATAGATACAACATGCTGTGTTCATGATCGCATTAAAAAGTCTGTAGTCGAACAACACTGTGGATAAAACGATCCAGACGTGAGCCAAGCACATCAAGAAGAATTCCAAAATATCCCATCACCATTGTTTTAAAAGATTCTTAAGGGAAGAAGAACATATAGGTCTTTAAATGTGGTTCATTTTTATGGAAGAAAGCAAGCGAAGGCTCCCGTCTCTAATGTGAGATCCTCAGCAGAACATTTTGGACTCCTGCAATCAACAGCTACATTCCTGTGTACCCTCAACATACAATACAAATCTGTCACACTGTACGTATTGATGAATTTCAAAGCATATCTCATTCTTCTCCTCCTCACATTCTGCTCAAACTATAGAAAAGATGAGCCTGGTTCTGAGTAGCGCAAAAGAGAGGCACAAAAGCACGTCTGACAGCTACAATGAGCACTCCCAAAGCACAGTATGAGGTGCCAAAGCGATACCAACAATTAGGAAGGAGAAAGAAGAAGGAGAATCTCAGTCTCTCATGCTGCCATTTGTGAAAGGGGGTTATTAAAACAGCCATCAGCTGAGTTAAAGCCAGTGTAAAGATAAACAGGCTTTGCGCAGGATTATTTGGCAGCTTCCTTTGCTCTCTAGTACCAAGTGCAGAGGAAAGGGCACTAACATGCTGAGTAAGAGTCATGGATCACACTCAGCCGCTGCAGGTTATTACAGAGCCAGAGAAGAGTAACACCGAATATATGTGTGACACATTCACGGGAATTTATGAAAGGCTTATATCAAGTTGTTAGTGGACGTTTTACTCATTTTTTTAAACACAGATTGCCATTAATGATCATTGAGACACTGTGTTACTGCATTGTTTTAATAAAAGGAGTATGTGGTCAGTCAGATTTAAGAAAAATATTATGTATACACCGATCAGCCGATCATTATGACCTAATAATGTGTCTAATATTGGTGTTGGTTCCCTTTTAGCTACCAAAACAGCCCTGACCAGTCATGCACTGTATATTCTGACACCTTTGTGTCAGAACCAGCGTTAACTTAATTTGAGCATCAGTAGCTCGTCTGTTGGATCGCCAGCCTTCACTCCCCACGTGCATCAATGAGCCTTGGCCGCCCATGACCCTGTCGCTGGTTCACCACTGTTCCTTCCTTGGACCACTTTTGATTGATACTGACCACTGCAGACCGGGAACACCCCACAAGAGCTGCAGTTTTGGAGATGCTCTGATCCAGTGGTCTAGCCATCACAATTTGGCCCTTCATCAAACTCGCTCAAATCCTTACGCTTGCCCATTTTTCCTGCTTCTAACACATCAACTTTGAGGACAAAATGTCGACTTGCTGCCTGATATATCCCACCCACTAACAGGGGCCATGATGAGGAGATCATCAGTCTTATTCAATTCACCTCCCGGTGATCATAATGTTATGCCTGATCAGTGTAGTTTACATTAAAAATAACACAAGGCATGATTACCATAAACTGAACTTAATTTAAACTTGTTTCATTCATGATTAATTCATGTAGTATTAACATAAACCAGGTACAATGAGAAATCTCACCAGACTAATGGCACTGATGAGACGTAGTAATGTGTCTGTTACATAACACCAGTGTTGTGGGTTCAATCCTCAGCTCAGGTGTGTGCTCGGTGTTTGATTTTATTAGTCAGGGCTTTAAAAATACACGATCAAATCACGCAAGAAGAACTAAAACTAATTGTGTTAATTCAATCACGTGAAACCGATGTACGTGATTAAGTCAAGTTAATTCGATGCCTTTTTTCACTGTGTGCCGCTTTCAATCGGGTTCTTGCATTAGCTTGTGTTTTAATAACAACAAACTTTGAGAAAGTTGCATAAGGTACACAAAGTGCTTCATGCTGAAAATGAGTCGATTAACAACTTACTTTAAGGGAAAATCATAAAAATCATTCATCTGGCTGGCATTATAGGCGTCATAAATAAGAAGCGGTATTAGAATGAGGCTCAAATTTCATTTAAATTATCATACAAAAAGATTAAATTCCATGTTCTTATAAGAAGTGGATTTCTGTAAGTACAAAATGGACACACTGGTGGACACAAGATGGGATTTTGGTATCTATATTGCCTATATCTATATATATCCCACCATTTGGCACCCACAGTCAGTCACCAAGGGTGCTAGATATTTGCCAATACAAAAATGCCTAGTCCAGGCTACAACAGCTGGAGGATAATCTCACCAAGCGTCTACGGCTGGCTGCACATCTGCGGCTGGCAGAAGGGATGAACAGTTGGAGACACCATGCAGTAACCAAATTTCAAAGCCTGTCAGCAGGCCACACACACTTGGCCAGTGGCTGGCTTCCAGTCCACAGCTGAAGACCTGGCTCGTTCCTGGCTTGTTCTAACCACAAACACACAAACACTCTCTCCACAAGCTTGCCAACAACAAACACAACCACTTTACTCCACTTCCTGTCTGCATTTCCTCCATGGTTTAAAATCACTTCTGTAATTGTGCTCAAGCTACCATACCGTACCGTACTGTCCCATAATCCATGATAAAAATCTTAAAAGCACACTTCTAGCAAATTCATCAGAATACTAATGCTTGAGAAATGTTCATTTTGTCATCTTCTGGTCAGAGTTCTGTTGAGTCTGGAGTCTATCCCAGGAACACTCTGTGTGATTTGGGAATCGTTTTCTGAATGGGAGTCCAATCCAACACAGGACACTATGCACACACACCGAGGAGCAATTTAAGTTCAGATCACCTCACAGCATGTTTTTGGGACATAGGAAGAAAATGGAGAACCCATAAAGAACCCAGATAGCCATGAGGTGAACATGCAGAACTCCATAGAGACAGTAACTGGACTGAACTGGAAGTAGCCATCATGGGACCAACATACAGCCAAGAATATTCTAACTGGAACAGTAGTCAACACATAAGGCTTGGTCTGTATAGAAACGGTACATTACCGATTACACAGATAAGAAAAAGCAAAAGCCTCTATGGGAAAAGCTGACAGCATAGAGGGACCAATTTACATTTTGAGCTCAATGAATTAAATTGAAATTGAACCCTTGATGAAAAGCTTTTCTTTAAAAATGGTAGTGCATAATGAAATAAGGAACCCATTTCAGCCCTGTTGGAACAGAAGGTCACATTACTGCCTCACAGCTCCAGGTTTCTTGGTTTCATCCTGAGATTGGGTTACTGTCTGTTCGAGAATTTCCTATGTTCTCCTCATCTTCAAATGAGTTTCCTCCTACTGCCCACAGACACATGCAGGCAAGTGGGTTGGATATGTTAAACTGCTCCAAGGTGTAAAAAAAATATGGCCTTGTGAAGATGTGACGCCCAATCTGGGCTGAGTTCCTGTGTTCCTGGGATTGGCTCCAGATCCACCGTGATCCTTACCAAGATAAAGCAGTTACTGTTAATGAATAAATGACTGACAGTAAATGATGTATTATGGCTGGGTTACAAGTACTTTTTCAAGGTAGGTCTTTCCTTTGGCTTGCAGGACTTCCATTCACTGAAGCAAAACATTTTGTGAATCGCAACACAGACATTATGATTGTGCCTGATTACCTTTCATAAAGGTTTTACACGCTCAGCTGAATGAGATGCAGCTGCTGGACTCATCTCCTGTACATTAAGTTGAGTTTTGCTGCCACAAGGCTACACAGGATCTCGCCAGTGGAAATATACAAACAATCATTACATCATTACAACCCTCAGCCTCCCCTAATGATGACACATTCCCTTCAATACTGCGTCAAATATTACACCACAAATGTAAGGCCCTTGACTTTGGAATAATGGTATTATACACTATATTGCCAAAAGTATTCGCTCACCCATCCAAATAATCAGAATCAGGTGTTCCAATCACTTCCATGGCCACAGGTGTATAAAATCAAGCACCTAGGCATGCAGACTGTTTTTACAAACATTTGTGAAAGAATGGGTCGCTCTCAGGAGCAGTGAATTCCAGCGTGGAACTGTGATAGGATGCCACCTGTGCAACAAATCCAGTCGTGAAATTTCCTCGCTCCTAAATATTCCACAGTCAACTGTCAGCTGCATTATAAGAATGTGGAAGTGTTTGGGAACGACAGCAACTCAGCCACGAAGTGGTAGGCCACGTAAACTGACGGAGCGGGGTCAGCGGATGCTGAGGCGCATAGTGCGAAGAGATCGCCAACTTTCTGCAGAGTCAATCGCTACAGACCTCCAAACTTCATGTGGCCTTCAGATTAGCTCAAGAACAGTGCGCAGAGAGCTTCATGGAATGGGTTTCCATGGCCGAGCAGCTGCATCCAAGCCATACATCACCAAGTGCAATGCAAAGCGTCGGATGCAGTGGTGTAAAGCACGCCACCACTGGACTCTAGAGCAGTGGAGACGCGTTCTCTGGAGTGACGAATCGCGCTTCTCCATCTGGCAATCTGATGGACGAGTCTGGGTTTGGCGGTTGCCAGGAGAACGGTACTTGTCTGACTGCATTGTGCCAAGTGTAAAGTTTGGTGGAGGGGGGATTATGGTGTGGGGTTGTTTTTCAGGAGCTGGGCTTGGCCCCTTAGTTCCAGTGAAAGGAACTCTGAATGCTTCAGCATACCAAGACATTTTGGACAATTCCATGCTCCCAACTTTGTGGGAACAGTTTGGAGCTGGCCCCTTCCTCTTCCAACATGACTGTGCACCAGTGCACAAAGCAAGGTCCATAAAGACATGGATGACAGAGTCTGGTGTGGATGAACTTGACTGGCCTGCACAGAGTCCTGACCTCAACCCGATAGAACACCTTTGGGATGAATTAGAGCGGAGACTGAGAGCCAGGCCTTCTCGTCCAACATCAGTGTGTGACCTCACAAATGCGCTTCTGGAAGAATGGTCAAAAATTCCCATAAACACACTCCTAAACCTTGTGGACAGCCTTCCCAGAAGAGTTGAAGCTGTTGTAGCTGCAAAGGGTGGACCGACATCATATTGAACCCTATGGATTAGGAATGGGATGTCACTTAAGTTCATATGCGAGTCAAGGCAGGTGAGCGAATACTTTTGGCAATATAGTGTATATAACATGATATTAAGGGATATAAGACTACGGTTGCCAATTCAGTGGAGATATTTGTATATCTAGAAATTAGAAGATAGATCCTCCAGAATGTCAACTCTTAATTGCCTATGATTGTGAATGAGTGTGTTATTGTGTGTGTTGGACTGAGCTCCCATCTCTGGTGTTTACCTTGTGTCTAGTGTTATATGTACAGAGTATAAGGTTTCATATATACAGTATATATCAGGTATAAGTCTGACAGCACTAGAGAAAATGCTTTTATTTTAATGGTTGTTTAAATTACAACCATTTTCATTACACATGATGAAAAGTGAAAGTAAAAAGGAGACTCTGTGAAATATGGACACGAATTTCAAAGCTTTTAGTATTTGGTGCGTCCCCATTTTGGCTTTAATGTCCCTCGAGCTGCATGGACATCGCCCCTTTTATGTAAAAAACTGATGATCCATTTTAGATCAAATCCATCAGAGTTACGTCTGATCACATGCTTCAGTAGAAGACATTAGACATGAAAGAAAAAATCTGAAAGCAGTTTAACACGGAACATATCACACATTTGCTTACACTTAAATAAGAAGCTAGAAATAGTGCAGAATCCATCCATTTTCTGCAGCTCTTATCCTACACAGGGTCACATTCTATCCCAGGGGACTCAGTGGGAGACACCATGGATGGGGTGCCAACCTACTGCAGGGCACACACACACACACACACACAGGGTGGAGGTGATAATCAAACCACCAACCGCAGAGGTGTGAGGCAACCATGCTAACCATTAAGCCATTGTGCCCCCATTTTAGTGCAGAATCTTGACTATTAAATCTTCAAGATATTAATCATTTACTTTGTTTTAAATATTTCAATATATTTAATTTATTCGTTTTCACTATAACATACATAGTATTATAAACTACACTGCATTAGAACAGGATCGTTCCACTGTATAACATCTTTTGCTATTGGGTTTGTTTTAAGCCTGACACAAACAACTTCATGTTAAAACTCAAGCAAAAAAAATTGTATTGACTAGTGAACCCATCAAGATGGTTATTAGCAGTAAGAAAAATAGTTTAATACAAAAAATCACATCAACACTCCTATATATTTATGATTTCAGTCTCACATCAAGCTTGATGATAGCAGGTTATGAGGTGGTGCTTTGTCTGGTGTCTCTTTTAGTGCTGTCATCACCTCTAGAACAATCTCAAGAACAAGTGAAAGTGACTGAGAGAGAGCGAGTATTCACTTGACACACACACACATACACAGTACTCTTGTTAAAACACCATGCTTAACACTTTCAGAAGTCGTGTCTTATGACAACGTCTATTCAATCTTTTCAATTTCATTCATTTAGCATTTTATCCTGACAAATAAAAACTTTTTTCCCATTCTGGTAGAGTAGATCTCTGTTTATGACAAGTGAAGACAGAAAGCTTCACTAATGCAATATTTCATATGCATATTCCACATACCGATGTGAGAAGGAATCATATTATTCTAAACAGTGAATTCATCACCTCTACCTTTGCTGGCTATTGCGTAAGTACAATGAAATATCCAAGATACCTTTGAATTATTGAAATATTTTTGACAATACTGTGATGTTTATGTGCATCTTCATCCTCTGGTGTCAGTGCAATATGAGCAAAAGTTATTTTTTCAAAACATATTGCAGTTAAGCTTTATGTTCATCAGACTGAGCACAACCTCATTAGAGGACACAGCAATATGCCTTTGCTGACATCAATGGAAATTAGAACTGATTAGTACATGGACAATAGGCAGGGATAACAAAAAACAAACTAGGCTATTTACACTAGTAAATATTTACACTATTTACACTTAACCCCTGGTTATAGTCATACTAAACCCTGTTTTTAACCCTGGGTTATAGTCATACTAAACCCTGCTTTTAACCCTGGGTTATAGTCATACTATCTCCTGCTTTTAACCCTGGGTTATAGTCATACTAAACCCTGCTATTAACCCTGGGTTATAGTCACACTATCTCCTGCTTTTAACCCTGGGTTATAGTCATACTAAACCCTGCTTTTAACCCTGGGTTATAGTCATACTAACCCTCACTTTTAACCCTGGGTTATAGTCATACTAACCCCTGCTTTTAACCCTGGGTTATAGTCATACTAAACCCTGCTATTAACCCTGGGTTATAGTCATACTATCTCCTGCTTTTAACCCTGGGTTATAGTCATACTAAACCCTGCTTTTAACCCTGGGTTATAGTCATACTATCTCCTGCTTTTAACCCTGGGTTATAGTCATACTAAACCCTGCTTTTAACCCCAGGTTATAGTCATACTAAACCCTGCTATTAACCCTGGATTATAGTCACACTATCTCCTGCTTTTAACCCTGGGTTATAGTCATACTAACCCCTGCTTTTAACACCGGGTTATAGTCATACTAAACCCTGCTTTTAACCACAAGTTATAGTCATACTAACCCCTTCTATTAACCCTGGGTTATAGTCATACTAACCCCTGCTTTTAACACCGGGTTATAGTCATACTAAACCCTGCTTTTAACCACAAGTTATAGTCATACTAACCCCTTCTATTAACCCTGGGTTATAGTCATACTAACCCCTGCTTTTAACACCGGGTTATAGTCATACTAACCCCTTCTATTAACCCTGGGTTATAGTCATACTAACCCCTGCTTTTAACACCGGGTTATAGTCATACTAACCCCTTCTATTAACCCTGGGTTATAGTCATACTAACCCCTGCTTTTAACACCGGGTTATAGTCATACTAAACCCTGCTTTTAACCACAAGTTATAGTCATACTAACCCCTTCTATTAACCCTGGGTTATAGTCATACTAACCCCTGCTTTTAACACCGGGTTATAGTCATACTAAACCCTGCTTTTAACACCGGGTTATAGTCATACTAACCCCTTCTATTAACCCTGGGTTATAGTCATACTAACCCCTGCTTTTAACACCGGGTTATAGTCATACTAACCCCTTCTATTAACCCTGGGTTATAGTCATACTAACCCCTGCTTTTAACACTGGGTTATAGTCATACTAACCCCTTCTATTAACCCTGGGTTATAGTCATACTAACCCCTTCTATTAACCCTGGGTTATAGTCATACTAACCCCTTCTATTAACCCTGGGTTATAGTCATACTAACCCCTTCTATTAACCCTGGGTTATAGTCATACTAAACCCTGCTTTTAACACCGGGTTACAGTCATACTAAACCCTGCTTTTAACTACAGGTTATAGTCACATCACAGGTGTAATTTAGAAGCGGGGTTAGTGCTGATTTTTACCCCGGGGTTATGAAACTCTACTCTGAAGTGTTTACAGTGTTCACTCCACATTGTGGTGATAAACGTGTAGAGTGTGAAACCATGTGGTGTTAGAATGTTACGACTAGATGCTTAGAAACAGAAACACAATCAGAAACTGAACAGAGCCTCTCACATGAAAAATTGTAGCTGAAAAACACTGAACGAAAAACGCTCGATAGCATAAGGCAGCTAAACACTGCACACTGTGTGTGGGTGTGCAAATTATTGTTTGCTAATGAATTGTGGACTGTAGATTGTGAATAAATGTGTAGTACCGCTTCACAACGTTAATACTCAGGGCAATATAATGTGTCATGACAACAGAACATAATCTGGAGCTGTGTCTCAATTCTAGATAGTTCTTGAATTACTAACCATTTCCAGATTACTCTATTGCTTGAATTTCAAAATTTCTGGATGTTGCACAGCATTACTGAAACCTGTTAAAGTTTTTTTGAGCATTGTAGAGCTTAGCTCCCACTGACTGATTCTCTGAAGTGTGTGTGTGTGTGCTGAACTGAGTGAAAGTGTGAGCTTTCACACACAGTCATTCATCTCCATGCTATCAAATGGAAGTCACATTCTCCGAACAGATTCTCAAATGGTACCAAAATATCAAGAGCATTAACAGGTACAGAACGGCGGCTTACACTTAAAGAGGTAATGCTGCTTTAGTTAGAATTAAACGTTACAAGACGGCACCACTGATGCCATGTCTGAGAGCCAACATTTTTAATACTTTTAAGACAAGTGTTTCTATATTTAAATGAAAATATCTTAGCCAGACATCTCAACCATCACAATAAGAAACTGTTCTCGAAAGGACATCTAGTGAACATAAATAACGAGCGATAAAAGGAGCGATTTGCTCTTGAAGTGTGATCCATGTGTGATCAACGAAGATACTGTGTGGCTGAAAAGCCTCAAAACAGGCAGCAACACAACTCCCCCACACATATGACACTCTGTACAGTGTGTGTCCTGTCAGACTCATAGTAAACATGTTTTGTTTGTGAACAATGCATCACTAACGTAAATGAATTGATATCAGTCACTGCCACGCTTTGAGTCATTCCTTCCGTTCAGCTGCTGCTGATGGGCTTCATGGTTATGCAACCTGCACTGTGAACACCTGATCATCACACACCCGTATCTGCTTCTTCTACAAACTGCTGACACAAAGCTGGAAGGATTTCTTTGTGTGTATGAACTAAGAGACTCAAACCCAGTTCCAGCATGACAATACTCCTCTGCACAAAGCCCCTGAGCTCCATGAAGACATGGTGTGTTAAGGTTGGAGTGGAAGAACTGGAGTGTCCTGCACAGAGCCCTGACTCCAACTCAACCCCACTGAACACCTTTGGGATGAACTGGAACACCGACTGCACCCCAGACCTCCTCACTCTTACAACATCACTGTCTGATCTCACTAATGCTCTTGTAGCTGAATGATCACTAATCCCCACAGCCACACTCCAACATCTAGTGGAAAGCTTTCACATTATAACAGCAAACACATGGAATAAATCTGAAATTAGATGTTCAACAAGCAGATATGGGTGTGAGGGTTAGGTCTCACAAACCTTTGTCCATACAGTGAATCATTCAGTGGATCTTTTTTATATATATATATTATATTCATTAGGTCAAAGCTAGAGAAATCTACTCTGGAGCTTCTTAGTTCCAGTGAATGCTACAGAATATAAAGAACATCAGTTTGGGAAAGAACCACACATGTATGTCTTTGACAGTCATTTGTCCAGAGTATTAATCTTCAAGAATAAGGATGTTTCCAAAAATGCAGTGTCTGAGGTGGAACATGTGACTGTGCTGCTCAGGAGGCAGAGAGAGGAAGAGAGGATTGAGACATATGCTCGAGCTCCAAAAAAGAAGCCGATGCAACAGTTTTAGGCTTGCTGGCTTGTAAGAAGTTGCAGGCTAATTAAATGCACTGAAAAACATTTTGTACAGCCTGATTCTGATGATGATCCTGCCATAATGATTTGACTCAGATCTTTCTGGGAAGGAACTAGCTGTGTAAAGATACATAAAAAATCAAATATGGTTGTGTCTTGATTTTATACAGCAAAAACTGGCGGTTTCAATGACCAGTTAATTGAAACATCAAATGCTATAAATGCACAATAATGGAAAGTTTCAAATGAACTTAAGATGATAAATGAAGTAAAGTTCCTTCAATTCATCTTCATAGGATGGGACAATACACACCATGCACACACACACACACACACCATGCACACACACACACACTTATTCACAACTAGAGGCAATTTAGAGTAGCCAGTTCACCTACTAGCTTGCTTAGAGAGGTAGGAAAAAACAGAGAGCAACAGAGTAAACCCACACAGACACAAGCTGAATATGTAAAACCAGACACCCTGTGAGCTGTGAGATGGCAACGCTAACACTGCACCACATTGAAAGTATGTCCTTTCCCAAAAAAAGGGATGAATATGAGTCATAGTAAATAATGTCGAAATCATATCTGCAAATGAGATTAATGGAAACTGCAGTGATGAGAAAATAAGCGTGGTTTATATCCTACAGCACAACAATCATAAGCTAAAAATAAAGAAATGCAGTTAAAAATCCAAAAAATGCTTGAAGGGGTAGATGAGTCATGTGTTTTATTCTTCTCTGCACCCGTATTACTTAGTGATACTCTAAAGTGTTCTCCATTGAACTGGGACATTAGCATCATTAAATGTACCCTTGGCCTTCGGTGACCAAGTCTTTACTGTGCGTCAGTAACTTGGAGAAAAACGAGTGGTAAATCTGATTTGTTTAAATAAACCTAATCAATACAGTACTACATAACATTATAGTAACAAAAAGATAATATTGCATCAAACACAGAGCAGTGCAGTACTTTAGGATCACAGATATTGTGGCTTACATTTATGAAAAATTCATTTAGCACACAAATCCATATGTATTCCCTGTTTTTCCTGTTATATTGAGCTCAACTCTCTTCATCTGTGAAGGCTTTCCACTAGATGTTGGAGCGTGGCTGTGGGGATTAGTGATCATTCAGCTACAAGAGCATTAGTGAGATCAGACACTGAGGAGGTCTGGGGTTCAGTCGGTGTTCCGGTTCATCCTAAAGGTGTTCGGTGGGGTTGGGTCAGAGTCAGGGCTCTGTGCAGGACACTCCAGTTCTTCCACTCCTTAACACCTTAACACACCATGTCTTCATGGAGCTCAGGGGCTTCGTCATGCTGGAACAGGGTTCGAGTCTCTTAGTTTTTAGTGAAGGGAAATCGTAATGCTTTATCATACAAAGACATTCTGTATAATTGTGTGCTTGACAATTTGTGAAAGAACCACATATGAGTAAGAAAAATATACTTGTGTTCAATATTCTGTTTGTATACCGTTTCATTCTGAAGACAAAATGTATATTTTAACTCTATATACACGTCTGAATGGGTTTTCTCTGGGTTGTCCGGTTTCCTCCCACCTCCCAAAAAAATATCAGGAAAAACAGGCTGTCGATGATCAGTTGAATTAGATGCAAATGTGTGTGGGGGTGCATGCTTCCCTCCCTGTCATAGACCAGAGTGTATTCCCTGCTTCATGCTCAGTGTTCCTGGCTCCAGATCCACAGCAACCATGACCAGTTCAAGATAAATGAGGTAACACATGCATGATAGTAAATCACATTACCGGCTCTAATAAAAAAATGCCAGTGCCTCAGTCGTCGATAAGCTATAGCTCACTACTGATTTGCAGTAAAATCACATCTATACTATAGATCTGCACACTGCTTGCAGGGCTGCAGATTCTCATCCTCTCCTCATTCAGCTAACTCTGTAGTAATCCATCAATCAAATGCAATTTATTTTTGCAAAGAAAATGAAGACGAAAAGCGAGTGCATAGTCATCGAGTGAAGCTGGGTTGCATTTTTTTTTTTTTTTGGCCTAAGACTCAAATAAAGGACCGTGCAGGACCACATCCAAGGCTGAGCGCGTGCGGAAACGGAATGATCAACAAGCACGCGATGATGAATGAGGATGATGATGATTCCTCATCAGCGTTCACACAATAAATAAATATCATGACTCTTGCTTGCATTTCGCCAACCTGAGGATGAAACCCGCTGTGAGAAGCCGGCAGTGCAGGGAGGGCGGGGAAATCCCTCCATTGATTATTTGCACACAGGAGTGACATCCGGAATCAGTGATGCTCATCATGCATCAAATAACACCGCATTTTACACCAAATAAAAATAAAAAAAAAATAAAAAACCGTGCATGCATTGCATAGACATTTCATTCTGAATTATCTCACTGCAAATGGCTCCCAGAAAAAAAAAAATAATAATAAAAATAAAAAATAAAAAACTGGGAGCGGTTTGTGTTCGCTGCATCTATTCCTATGAATTTGTCCTGTAAGTAGAGGAGGCATGCTGCTGTCACTGCGGAAAGCATTCATCTGCTTAAATACGCTATGTTGCATTCAAAAGCATTCATATTTAAAATATTTCAGCTGTTTTCGTTTACCTTAGTGTGTCCCGTCCGGGTTTTTTTTTTTTTTTCTCCCCTTCTTTTTCTTTTTCTTAGAGAATTTTCTGGGATGAGGATGAGGATGAGGAGATTCCCAGCGCTCGCGCCACAACAGCTACTCGATTTCCCCGTGCCACAGCTTCCTCAATATACAGCTCCCCAGTGCATGCCGGGAACGTGAGCGCCGTGTGTCGCATCTACTCCGCTTTTGCTGAAGAGCGCTATATGGGACCGGTAGTGGAAAGCATTGTCACGTGACGGGGGCCATTAATTTTTCATAAGCGTGGACTACACGCAGGAACGGCATGCATAGGAATAATGAGGCTGGATTACACGTTTCATAGACGCACGTGCATCAGCTGTTAGAGTAATAATGTTTCAATCACTGCATGCACGAGGATTCCAATCATAATCATAATAATAATAATAAGAAGAAGAATAGTACTAGATAGGTCCAGGGTTTGATCACAACATTACTACAAACCTGACTTTAGTAATATGCTATACTTTAATTTGCATACTTTAATATTTCCAGCTGTCCGGTATCCTAGTAAGTGCCTTTTATTGTTATTTCTGCTATACACCACTGGAGCAGTACACAGTAAAATACAACAACGTTCCTCCAGAACCAGTCCAAAAACTGTTGAATGTTGGCTCAGCAGCCAGCTTCATATCTCTCACTCACTCGCTTCATCCTCACGGTTGCTCCAGGTCCAAAGCCAATCCGAGATGTACTGGGTGTGAGGTGAGAACACACCCTGGAGGAAATATATTTCAAGGCACCACACACAGACACACACACACACACTCGATCTCAATTTGGGACCATTTTTTAGCCAATCCACCTTCTGATATGTTTTTAGGAAGTGGGAGGAAACCTGCACAGGGACAGGAAGAACATACACAGTAACTACGTGAACTAGAAACTTCTCTAGCTTGCCCATTGAGCTGTAAGGTGGCAACTCTACTCTCTGTGCTATTGTGCCATCTAATTACCCTTCATTTCTATTGTATGATAAGAAAAAAGTGATTACTAGGTCTGCTGTGAAAATATATCATCTCTACTCAACGTGTAGAATTTGCAGCACAAAAAGGTAAACAGCACAAAGATCTACACACAGGCTGTTATACACATATTCAATAAACTACCAGCTTAGAATCTGTTATTGAATCTAGATCAGATTTTAATCAGTTTGGAGAAACGCACAATAACAAACTGAACACACGGCATGTGAGGATACAAATGACTGTTTATCTAAGAATGAAGATTGACCATAGCCTAAAAATATCATTATAAATAATCCTTAAGGTGTTTTAATAACAGTATAATAACTGAGAATAATCTGCAGTAAGCATGTCAAGGCGAGGAGGCAAACTATAAATCTGTTTAAAAATTGCAACTCTCAGCGTAAAGCACAGACAATGTAAGGAGATGAAGCAACCTTAATTAAAACACACATATACATTCACACATATACACACACACCAATATTTTTATTCAAACATCAACATGCACATCATCTCACACATGCAAGAAATGTAATAATTTACATTACATAGCTTTATATGAGAAAGTTAGACATGTAAACATTAAGATCAGCATCAGGTTTCTGTTTTTATGTCTTAATTCATACAAATTGAATCAAAATAATCTGTGTAGGTTTAAAAACATATGAATGTCTCATCATATCAAGCCGATCACATAGAGCTGTATGAGAAATGGCAGAATAATAATGATTGTGCTTTAGTGGTTTCAAGGTCTTTATGAAATGAGAAAAGGAAATGGTCCAAAGCATGCCTTCTTCACCACATCTTTGCTTAATATCATTATTTTCCCTGTGGAAAGGTTTGAATCATTTATAGAGCTATTATTATTATTATTATTATTATTATTATTATTATTATTATTATTATAAAACACAATTAACTCTTTGCTTCCTTTAGCGATATTACCCACTATAAAGAACACAGATAGTGTATGAACATGTTTCAGATTACTGGCTCAAGATTATTAAATGATACGAACACAGCTTTCTCCGCTGGCTTGAGAAAGATAATAGAGGAACCCACCCTTTTGCCTGTAGTGGAAATACAACTTACTGCATTATTAATAACCGCAGTCTACATTGCACAGCTGGATATCAGTTATAATGGACCAATTTCTTGAGCATGGATTAAGTCTCGTGCTGGAATAACTCCAATGCCTATACCTGTTTCACTTTTAAAAATATCTTCCTAATCTTTTAGGAAAATTTCGGATTTGCAGTGAGCGGTTGAGGGTCTTGATCAGAGATAAGTGATACGTGTGGGGATCTGAACTCATGACCTTCTAAAATGTAGCCCATCACTTTAAACACTCATGTTGTGCACAGGGGCATGTCAGGCTGGAACAGCTTCGATATGATGCAATGCACATTTCTGAAGAAGATGGTCATGATCGAGTGCATTAATCAAAGCTAAATAAAATATTGCAATAACAATGTTACTTGTTTCAAGGTGAGGTATATTTCCAGTTGGAAATATAAGCTAGGAAAAAACCTGTTGCACAAATGAACAGCAATCAGTTCTATTAAAAATCAAATGATTATGATAACAAGAAATAAAAGATTTACCTCAAAGATTAGATTTATCATAAGAATATCTTAAAATACGATTACCATTTTCACATAATTGAAGGCTTTTGCGCTAACAAGCACTAACGCCTTCCTGTAGAACTCTTAGAGCTTTTACCAGCAGGTTTTGTGCTTTGTGAAGCAGAACTCTTGGAGATTTTACCTGCAGGTTTAGTTCTTTGTGAAGCAGAACTCTTAGAGCTCTCACTTGCAGGTTTAGTGCTTTGTGAAGCAGAACTCTTGGAGATTTTACCCTCAGGTTTAGTGCTTTGTGAAGCAGAACTCTTAGAGCTCTCACTTGCAGGTTTAGTGCTTTGTGAAGCAGAACTCTTGGAGATTTTACCCTCAGGTTTAGTGCTTTGTGAAGCAGAACTCTTAGAGCTCTCACTTGCAGGTTTTGTGCTTTGTGAAGCAGAACTCTTGGAGATTTTACCCTCAGGTTTAGTGCTTTGTGAAGCAGAACTCTTAGAGCTCTCACCTGCAGGTTTAGTGCTTTGTGAAGCAGAACTCTTAGAGCTCTCACCTGCAGGTTTAGTGCTTTGTGAAGCAGAACTCTTAGAGCTCTCACCTGCAGGTTTGGTGCTTACCATATCAGGACTAATCCTAGGTCTTGAACTGAAGCTGGAAACTTTTTTAGCTTTGGAATTTTCATTTCTAACTGACTTCGAAGCATCAGTATAAGTTGATGTGCCGGCAGAACTAGCCCCTGGACTTAATCCACTATTTAATTTGATTGCATTTGAGGCCGGGTAGCTGGCATTCTGAGCTTTAAATGACTTTGAGGTTTTGGTAACAGATGTAGAATTTACTGAAGAATTCACTGAAATTAATCCACCATCTGCACTGGATGTTTGTTGTCTGACAGTTTTAACTGTTTTTGATAGTTTAGTAGTAGTTATAGTTGTTAATGTTGTGGACAAAGCCTTTGGAAGTGATTCACTAGCTGACATCAGTGAATTTGTTACCTGTTGTTTTGCCCTGTCTTTTCTAAATGATCCTGAGGTCCTAGTGTGGGTTATAGCTTTTGCTGGTGAATGCATCGACCCAGATCCTCTAGGAGAACCGTACCGTTTTGTAGGGCTGTTAACTGTGAAAGTTCTGACTACAGTAGGCTTATTGTGGTGAGGAAAAGGTAACCTGGCTGCACCTGCTTGGAAATATTTATTCTTTGAGTGAGCAAAGATGTGGGATTGCAACACAGGAGTATAATGGAATTTTGGAGCGATCATCAAGGCTGTGTTTGGAGAAAGTTGACTGGATACAGACGGGCCACTGAAACTAGCCTGAGTGCTTGAGGGGAACTGATTAAGAGAGACGTGCTGAGGACTGCTCCCTGCTCCTTGTTCATACTGAATTAGGTACTCGGGGTACACCTGATGTTTCTCAAATACAACAAATATGGACGGGTTGTTGATATCATTTACACAGCTGTCATAAAAGACATCAGTTTCCCCATCTTTCAGAGGAGGGTGGATATAACTGGGATGCCCATTGGAATATTCTCCTATAAAAACTCGACAAAGGAACATACACTTGTCAGTTCCAGACTTGTCAGTGTAGCTGTGGGAGGATCTGGCATCTCTGGTGAAATAACTACCTGCAATAACAAATTGATGCATTATACGGTATCTGTAGACATGTGGGGATTTATTTTGTATTATTTTATTTGTTTAGACTCACCTTTACCAAATGCTGTCTCATGTGGTTCACACATTGTCCAGTCAACGTTCTGCTGGCAGATGGTGTCAATCAGCTTGGACTCAGTACCATGAAACAGGAGTTTTTCATCCTCCTTGCCTCCTTTTTTTTGTTTCATGGCACTGACATGGCTGTAGGAAAAGCCATATTACGTAAATCACATACACTCACCATCCAGTTTTATAGGAACCCACATACACCTGCTCATTCATGCAGTTATCAGCCAGTCATGTGGCAGCCAGGAATATAAATCTGAGGCCATCATGGGTTCACCAAAACTGGACAGGTCAAGACTGGAAAAACTGTCCAGTTTAGATGAGTCTGTGCCTATGATAGCCTCAGCTTTTGTTTTTCATATGATTCTGGGTAAATTCTAAAGAAGGTTGTGTGTGAAATTCCTAAACTACTCAAACCAGCCTATCTTGCACCAACAACCTTTCCACGGTTCAGTTACTGAAGATCAAACTGATTAGCTGATTATATAACTGCATTAATGAGCATAAATGTTCCTATTAAAGTGGACTGTAAAGGATTATTGATGATAGCGTAGTCCTCGATTTATGTCAGAACTGTTATGATTTTCCTGTTTTAATAAACCTTGTGTACATTTTACCTGAGCTATGTTAGAGCATTAAACATACCTGTGAAAAACTTCCCATAAATCCTCATTCAGAACCTTCTCAATTCTCTTCACAGTACACTCCAACATCGTCTGATAAAAGCGCTCGGCTATCTTCTTATATTCATCGGTATCACTGTTCAGGAGAACTCTCTGGTAAAAAAAAAAAAAATTTCTTGCTGTTAAGAGTAATACATATGTTTTTGATTTCTTTCTAAACTTCTTGTAAATATAGAGGTCTATAGCTACTTATAATTTCTTGGATAATTTCTTTGGGTAAAGCTTAACACTGAGACCAGTTGATGTCTGTAAAATGTAAAAACGTCTTTGACTGTACTGAAAATAAATGCCTGCAATGAAAGAGAAATGATGTTGAAACGTAATCTACTGCATAATATTCACTAGAGTTACATGAGTCACACCATTTATTATATGTAATTAATTATATTATTTAACATTTCATTTTAGATGAGTCACACTCTGTCTCCCTGTCTGTTTCCTGACCTTATTACATATTACAGTTAATCTAATTCCTTATTTTATATATAAAACATAGGACATTTATCAGCACTTGCAGGAAATGGGCAAGAAATTATAGATACATATATAAATATACTTCGATCAGGCATAACATTATGAGCAGTGACAGGTGAAGTGAATAAGACTGATGATCTCATCATGGCACCTGTTAGTGGGTGGGATATATCAGGCAGCAAGTGAACATTTTGTCCTCAAAGTTGATGTGTTAGAAGCAGGAAAAATGGACAAGCGTAAGGATTTGAGCGAGTTTGATGAAGGGCCAAATTGTGATGGCCAGACGACTGGATCAGAGCATCTCCAAAACTGCAGCTCTTGTGGGGTGTTCCCGGTCTGCAGTGGTCAGTATCTATCAAAAGTGGTCCAAGAAAGGAACAGTGGTGAAGTAGGAACAGGGTCATGGGCGACCAAGGCTCACTGGTGCACGTGGGGAGCGAGGGCTGGCCCGAATGGTCCGATCCAACAGACAAGCTATTGTCTCAAATTGCTGAAGAAGTTAATGCTGGTTCTGATAGAAAGGTGTCAGAATACACAGTGCATCACAGTTTGTTGCGTATGGAGCCGCATAGCCGCAGACCAGTCAAAGTGCCCAGGCTGACACCCGACACCACCAAAAGCACCGACAATAGACACATGAGCATCAGAACTGGACCACAGAGCAATGAAAGAAGGTGGCCTGGTCTGATGAATCACGTTTTCTTTTACATCACGTGAATGGCTGGGTGCGTGTGCATCGCTTACCTGGGGAACACATGGCACCAGGATGCCGGCAGAGGCAGTGTCATGCTTTGGGCAATGTTCTGCTGGGAAACCTTGGGTCCTGCCATCCATGTAGATGTTACTTTGACGTACCACCTACCTAAGCATTGTTGCAGAGTTTGTACACCCTTTCATGGAAACGCTATTCCCCTTTTTGCTGTGTCCTCTTGCAGCAGGATAATGCGCCATGCTACAAAGCAGAAATGGTTCAGGAATGGTTTGATGAGCACAACAATGAGTTTGAGGTGTTGACTTGGCCTCCAAATTCCCCAGATCTCAATCCAATCGAGCATCAGTAGGATGTGCTGAACAAACAATACCACAGCACACCTTCAGGAATCTAGTGGAGTCCATGCCTTGATGGGTCAGGGCTGTTTTGGCAGCAAAAGGGGAGTGGCAGGTGGCAATTTTAGGCAGGTGGTCATAATGTTATGCCTGAAGGGTGTATGCACAAACTGGAGATAATTGGAGAAACTACACAATTCTCTTAAACAAAAAATCTTTACAAAAATACAGATGAGTGATAAATGAAAAGAAACGGAATTTGCTTGCAAGGGTTGGCTCACGTCAGTATCCCCATTGTTGTAAGTTTGCCATCCAATAGCAGACAATATGGTAATAATCGTCTGAATCTGATTATTACCATATTGTCTGCTATTGGATGGCAAACTTACAACAATTGCTATTTGTAATACTGTTGGGGATGTTAAGATTTTTGATGGCAACGCAGGAATCTATCAATCACTAGGGTGGCATTTCCACCTTGAATCCGGATGTACAATAGGCTCACTCTTGTGTATGTAGACAGTGGGATCTCAAGGTAGGCCTCTCACACATGTTACGTCAAAACATTGATGATTGCAGCTCTCCTTTGTGGAGTAGGACTGATGGCCACACCAAATAATAGAGTGGAAGCAGTTTCTCAAATGTTGTGCCTTTTATCGTTCTAGATTCAGTGACATTTTTCCAGAAATACTATGCCTTGGTTAATGTATTTCAAAGTTAAAGTGGAATTACAACAGAACTCTACTACAGACACTTCACCTTGAATCCAATTACAGACATATTGGCTTGATCCGAATCATAAAGCAAAGCTTGGGGATTTTGCCAATGATCCTTTTCTCTGAGGAAAGAGTAAACCAATTAACAGAGTTAGAAGAACAGGCTTTATTTTTCATTTACAAGTTTTCTAAAAGTTTCTTGCTGATATTAGGGAATATATGAAATCAAGAGGCTCTCACCTCACAAGGTCTAGAAATTACCTTGTTATAACTTTTTGGACATCTTCCGCTGAGAGGAACATGGGTCTCCTCCTTATTCGCATTTTGGTGCTACTTTGCGTGTTGTACTGTATCATGTCTGCAAGATGGGGAACAGTGGGTAGTTTTCTTATCATTAAAGAGATTATAGCAATCAAGTAATGATTATTACAAATCTGATCAGTTAATCCTTCACTGATGTTGGGTATATACGAGAAGATTTAAGGAAGGATAAAGAGCAATAAAATGTGTTCTTGTTCAAAGTATGTTTAAAAAAAAACAGGAAGTATGTCGAGTTATTTGCGAACATCAGCAGCGGCACTGGTCATCAATTAACCGCTGATGCCTGAAAAACCTAAAACGCAACAACTTGGGTGAGAATAATTGAGTTAAATTATATGCATATTATACAAAAACCCATTAGTAAGCAGGTGTAGCATAATGATTGATTGGGCTGTTTTTATTTGATATAAGCCAGAGAAACAGTTGACTGTTTACTGGTGTCATATCTTGAATGTCTGAATCTGTTTAAATGACTGACGATTTGACTACTAGTTATCACGAGTACGATATGAATGTTTTTATATCTAACAATTTATAAAGATTTATTTTGTTCCTGTGCTCTCCACACTTCAACATCTAAAGCGCTATAAAGAGCATAAAAATAATATCCCCACCTTGCAAATTGACCTCACAAGAATGTTCAGCTGTAGTAAATTTGATGACAGCACCATTGTTTTCTTGGTATTTCCACTCCAGGAAGTCACTGGTGATGGAAGATATATCGTGTGTCCCTTGCTAACAGCAAAGAGCAAAAAAATACACAATGAGTATCAAGTAACAAATGAATGAATTTGTTAAATGAAGGATTTGTCATCTCTCCAGAATGAACATTCAGTCTGCTTTTCTCCAGAGCAACGTCTTTAACTTTTCTTAATTTTATTTTGTAGAAGTGTATATCTGACTGTTTAGATCAAATGTATATGGAAATTAAGCAAGTTCAATGTTATCTGCAATCACACAGGAGCCTCATCTGATTCCAAGTAAAATATCACACCTCCTATCAATCCAATCAACATTTGTGGTATCACTTTGGAGTGTCACTTACTGGTGATCCATACTGGATCCAGTTCCCATATTCATCTTCCCAGTACCAGATCCATTTTGTAGTGAGGGCAAAGCTGGGATCCAGAACTGATGAAATAGTAGAGAGACGGCGAACAAATACAGAACCCCGTGTCATTGTGTCAAAGTGTACAGGTATGACGTTGTCGCTGGAAAACAGAAAGGTATTTAAAAAAATTAATATAAAACTGATGTAAAAGAAAACGTGAATCATCAGTCCAGGCCACCTTCTTCCATTGCTCCGAGGTCCAGTTGTGATGCTAACGTGCCCATTGTTGGTGCTTTCGGCATTGCACAGTGGTCAGCATGGGCACCCTGACTGGTCTGCAGCTATGCAGCCCAATATGCAACAAACTGTGTATGTATGCAAATATAAATTATGGGTTCAGCTGACAGGGAAAGATAAAGGTGGAGGATGCAAGTGCTGACTTTTAGTTAACAAGGAACAGCAAAACATTCAGACAGTAAATAATGATATGGAAGGCGAAGTGACAATGGTGCATACAGAAGCCTGAATTTAAATAGGTGCTGATTAGAGGAAATGCAGAAGAGGTGTGAGTGCTCAGTGAGACATGCAGGGGCTGATGGGTAATGTGTCCAGTGCCGATTTCAGCATGACTTTAACAGGAGCTAGGAATATGTAATAATGAATATATACCTGTGTGTCTGAGTGGGATCACAGAATGCTCTTTCTATTTCCTCATTATCAGGCAGAACTTTCCAGCTCTTCCCATCCCACTGCTCCCATTTATAGGGCAAGCAGAAATGCACATTTTCACATATGTCTGTGTAAAAAAAAAAACACAATTATAGTACATAGTGAACATAGCATGCTTAAGGATTTTTATTTATTTTGTATTTTAACTCAAGCTTACTTTCAAAACTGCAGGAATTTTGGAAATGGAAAAGACATATCCATTTCTCTGCAGAAAAAGAAAACACACTTAGCTGAGGCATATTAAATATATGAAATGTAGTATTTTAAATATAGAATTAAAATGTATTATTCAAAGGTTCAACGTTACACTCACATAATCTCTAATAACAGCCTTATAACAGACTAATAACAGCACTAAATGTCACGTCATTACTGACAGTATAATTAGTCTAGATCAGGGGTCTCCAACGTCGCCCACTTCTGAGTAGCTCGCCTAAAGTTTCATAGAATATGTACTAGAATTGATAAAATCAAATTAACTCAATAAACCTGTTAAAATTTCATCCTAATCGGATTGATTATGTTAATATCTAAAAAAAAAAAAAAAAAATCCAAATCAAACTCTCAGGCTCTCTCCCCTTTATGGTGTTCTACGGAAATCTGACTCCCAGGACAAATCACGTCCATGTCCATGTACATCACACAGTTTAATAAAGCCGGTCATCAATCGATTTCACACACAGCACCAAGACCGCACATGGAAGCGTTATATAAACTTAAATCTATAAACAAAAAATTTAAGTCGTCTGGATAAAGCATAAAGAATACACATGGCAGATCCATTCAACAGCACTACTGGTAGCTGGCGAGTGACGTGTTGTAGCCCCCTGCAATGGAGTAATAAATGGCATAAAATACTATTATTTAATCACATAAAGTCCAATACAGTTTCAGGTCTCTGCTTTCAAAATGAATATTAACTTCTGTCTTTTTTAGTCTTGCTAACCACTAAGCCACAATGCCCCCTATAGGTTAAATCTGTAACCTCCACAGTGGTAGTTCTGGCTCTCTGTATCAGACACTTTGTGCTAATTATCTGGCAAAGTCTTCTCTCCTTTGTGTAAAAGCCATTAGAGAAAAGTTTTTGCTGATGATAATTATATGTGTCAGTACATCTGGAAAAGAAGTGTTCAGTGATTACCTGGTGCTATGGGTTGGTGTATGTCTGCAATGGTAAGCATGTTCTTATAGACTGACAGTAAAGTGTCCATCAGCTCATTGGACACTCCGGTGTCCTGCAGTGTTTTGAATGGATGAGGCTCGTATAAATCATGGCATCTGCTGCATCCATCACATATTCCTCTGATGTAGTTCTCACAGACATGGAGTTTATCACAGGTCTCTGCTTCAAGACAGTTCCCAAACTCACCACTGCCCTTGTTATACGCCAAACACACCTGCGTGCACAATTTGTCAGTAAAAAGTGGCTTCAAAGAGAATAAAGGAGAATAAATGCTTCAACTAGAAGAGCACAGTATATACATATATACCACACTCCTCCTTACTGAACAGAGCATATTGTTGCTGTAGGTTTATGGTCCCGCATATATTTGGGAAGTCACATGACATACACGTGACATCAATAAAATTCCTGTAATGGATTCTCAGTGTGGATGTTGCTGTAAATTTAGAATTGCAATTATTTTGGACATTACTGTGCACTAGAATACCCATAATGCAATTCTGGTTATTGAGGAGATATAATAATAATATAATAATATGTCACATGCCAATGTTGCAGGAGTTTTAGTTTCTTATTTTAGGTAGACTGATAGAGTGATGGATGGAGAGAAAGTGTTGTTGTTAGAAAGACAGAAAGAGATACAGGTAGATACTGATATGGAGGGAGTGTGTGTGTGTATGAGTGAGAGATGGGGGGTTAGAGAGAGAGAGAGAGAGAGAGAGAGAGAGAGATTGGTGCCAGTAATTGCAGCACTGAAGTATTGATTAGACTGCTAATACATCTAGAGCTGGACTAACAGACAGACAGACAGACAGACAGAGAGATAGATAGATAGATAGATAGATAGATAGATAGATAGATAGATAGATAGATAGATAGATAGATAGATAGATAGATAGATAGATAGATAGATAGATAGATAGATAGATAGATAGATAGATAGAACTCTAATGTTAAAGCTACAGCTCATACATATTTATATAATCCTATCTCCCAGACTGAAAGCGATAGAACTGAATCTTCGGAGTTTCCCGTGTGGTTTTTGAGGCTTACTGAAGGCAATAAGGTGGTGTCATTTTGCAGAAGTGTAATGAGCAGCTCACTGCAGTCCAGCTCCAGCAGTTTGTGTTGGTACAGCACGTTGACGTTGTGCTCTGAATACAGGTCATGGCTGAACTGGCACTCGTTTCTGTTCAGGAGAATATTGATGTGAAACATAATTACTTCCTCGGGTTGCCAGTGTTTTTGAAATCAATACATTTGAACGTTAAATATTTTCTTTAGGAATATAAAGTAAACTAGCAAATGAGAAGTTTCATTTATTTTCTAGAGCTCTATAAAGAAAATCAGATGTCACACACAGTAGCGGTCTGAAGTCCGTGAAAAATACATTTAAAAATCCATATAAAATAAACTATAATACTTATCAGCATGAAAAGTAATAGCACACCATTAAAAGCACAACATGAGCAACATTTTAGCGTTGGAAACATGTTTCTAGCTATTACCATTTAGGACTAGTAGCAAGTCCAGGAACCAATAATAATAATAATAATAAAAATAATAATAATAAACAGTGACGATAACAAGAGTGAACATCATCCTCCTCTTCATCATCATCCTTATACAGTATTTATTTAACTTATTTACCTGTGTATATGTTTGCACCTGACACCAAGACAAATTCCTAGTACTGTAAAGTGCTCCTTGCTGACCCTTTGCTTTACCTGGCAATGAAACTTTTTCTGATTCTGATCATCATCATCATCATCATCATCATCATCATTATAAGCTAAATAAATGACTTTACCTCTTGTCGTTGTACGGACACTCTCCAAACAGGTACCGTTTGCACAGATGAAGGTTGCTACATCCTTCACAGTACTTAATTTGACATAACCTCAGTTTGGTTTTAATGAACTGCGTTCCACTTTCCTCATCAATCACCAAACATGTATCTGTTTCCCTTTCTATCTCACTTAAATTTAGTAGAGCTACCTCATCACACACATCCTCAAGCTCCTTTAGTCCATCATGGATGCATGAATACCGATTATCAGTATCTGATTCCATAACTGCTGGACGTCAGGGGGGTGTTCTGTCGAGTTACGCTACCTATCGAGAAATGCTACTTTCCGGTTTTGCGCATGCGCAGCAACAAAATCTTAGACTGTGTCTCCACGCCTATACAGTAAATCTCAGCAACCTTACTGTGGATGATCTTCGCGATAATGGTGTGCAATGTCTTTTTAAACCTTTTAATGCGCGTTTTGACCTGTATACCTGTAAATATTTGCATGTACACACTGGCTTTTCAGCGTAATGAAGAAATAATCTCTTTGCGTAGTTCAGGCTGCTGAGCTGAGATGGAGATGGAGCTGAGCTGGATGTTGACATTCAATCCAGGGTTTTATTTTTTTCATATTTACCTATCACATTTACTTGATGGACCTTGAACTTGTTGACTTACTCTAGTAATATTTAACAGCAAGCCTGAAATCCTCTATCAGTATGTAAAACATCCTCATGACTAGAGCCACAAAGGGTTTGATATAGGCGTACTACATGGACGTTGTGGGAATAGTTTAGATTTTATTCAGAACATTGTAATGAAATCACACTTTTTATTGTCAATAATAAAGTCACTTGATTACGCTATTTTTTGTTTCTAAGTGTAGTAAATGCAGTGCATGAGAACACTTGCAGTCCTCATTGAAGCCCATATTCCAGCATCATCACTTATTTTTCTCTTTATTGCACTTATTTTCCAGCACTTCATCCTTCTCCCGGTTCTTTTCACTTGTGAAAGAAGTGACCTGTTGATCTGTGTAACTTTTCTATTTTGTACTGTGTTCTTAGGAATTATTTATTATTATCTTGATGTAAAAAATGACCTTGGGTTTATGAAAGCTGCTATATTATTAAAACTACTTTTTCTTCTTCACAAAAACACAAGGAGGTGGATGCAAATGCAGGTTAAAGGATCTTTCATTGAAAACACTAGAGCAAGTAGTCCAAAGCTTTTGGCAAAGGTCATGCAGTCAGGTCATAAAAGGCTTGGTATTGTCAGGAATAAAAAATAAACTGGAGAAATTCTTCCCAAATTATGAGTGGATGAAGCATCAGTCTGTGAGTGCATTCAACTGATTGAGCTCAGGTGAGCAGGGTGTGTGTGTGGGTGTTGCACAAGGTGGCCATGTTTGAAGGCTGTGGTGTTTGCTGGGAATTGGAGTTCATGTCTGATGTGACCTTTTTCTTCTTCTTAACATTCTCACATGGACTGCTGTATGAAACAATTTTAAAATATTATTCCGAAAAATTTATATTGTAATATCGAGAATTTAGGCTTCGGCTGTTCAAAGTGTTTGATTTCACCTGGTCCAAACCTGGAGTTAAAACTACTGATGTGTCTTGTTGGTGTGTATATAAAGGCTGAGAGAGTAGACTATATGTTCTATGCAGACAGACAGCTTTATTCCTTGCTTAACTCCGGGCCACAGACAGCTGTAGCATGGACTCAAGATCCAAAATGGCTATTTCAATCTTTGTAAAGCTACTTAAAGCTGCCAGGAGAGCTTGTGCTTCAAGGCAGGGAAAATGTTAGTAAAATAAAGTTATACAAATCCTTTTTTATTCGAATTTTATTTGTTCATGCCCTCAATTTCCCACGAGCATTGTCCTATTTGCGTGTGCAGATGCAAGACCATAACCCTAAACCTAACCCGATTTGCATGTGAAGATTCAAGAAAATAACCCTAACCGTAACGGCATGTGAAGATGCAAGACAAATTACAATTCAGTCTTTTCAGACATCATGATGGTTTGAAAGGTGTTATTGGATGAAAAGATGTTGCAAAATGACCATGTACAAATAAAGAAACCAAACAAAGGTCAGGGATGCAGAGAGAAGAATTCAAGTATTTATCCAGAAGATTTCTTATTCCAGTGGCTGCCAACTTGTCTGGCTTTACAGCGAGTCTGACAAGAGGCTATTCATGTCTTTATACATTCCATTTGTAAGACATACACAGCAGCAATTATGGTAGTTTACCGAAGAATGAATTGCACAGTCTGAAATCAATGCTTGTTTACGATGAAACGAATGAGTACTTCAATCAAATATTAATTTAACCATTCATTCAGTATTAAACATGCTATAAAAGCCTCATTCGCCTTTTAAAGCACGCAATTAAATTAAATCACTGCAGCCTACACTTTTGTTTCTGCTCACTTTGAGCTCCTAAATCTTTCTTCTGCTGTGACGCTTGTAGAGGGCTCACGCTTTTTGAAGGAGTTTGTATACTGGAGAGAGCAGAAGGCTGTCTTTCATAAAAGGAAGCTGAAGAACTGGATAAGGAGCCATCAGAGCGATACTGCTTATTAGATGAAGAGGAACTGGGTGTGTACATTGCCGAGATCTTGCTTTCTCTTGCTGAATGACTGCCAGGGGAAGAGGCATTGGTGCTGAGATTTCTAGCTCCAGAACTTGGTGTAGTGGATAAAAGTGGATGGGAAAAGTTGGCTGGAACTCCTGTTTGAGCTGCAGGTGAATCTTGCTGTGGAGATCTCTGTTTAGTGACCAAGTCTGGCCTCATCTTATAGCGTATACTACTATCTGTTACGCTAGGCTTAACCGAGATCAGCAGCTGATCATTTGACTGAGAGGAAAGTGGAATTTCCTCCAGTGTAAGCAGGTCCTGAGATGGCTTTCCTGACAACCCAGTTGAGCTCACCAAACCCTTAGCTGGCTTTGAGATACAGGATTCCTCTCCTGCACTAGCTGAACTAGTGATGTATTCCTTCTGAGGTGATCGTGTGCTAATCACACTTGTTGCCTGGCTCACGTTAAAGATGTCATCGAAGACGTCAAGCGACTGCTTATGAGCCGAACTGGTTTTAATGGGGGTTTTACTCTCCATCTCTGAAAAGTAAGTGGTAGAAGAAGCTTGAAAGATCTTGGCCTCATCTGAAAAACATGCGAATGGACTTACCGGACTTTTACTTATCGGAGCTGCATGGGCCGCAACTATTGCGTCTTTAATCACCATCTCAAAATCACTGTCTGAATCTGACAAGACAACTGGACTTAGTGGTGAATCCAAGGCATTGGGTATGCTCGCAGTGGCTAACGTCTCTCCTGGGCTAGCTGAAACAGAGGTGATGCTGTAAGATGAGCTTGTGCTAGTCACACGTTCTGCTCTTTGGCGCACATCGAAGACATCATCAAAAATAGAAGACTCTTTTTGCAACCTGCTGAGGGACGTTAAACTCTGAGTTGGCTTTGAGTGAACTGACAGCTCACTTTTCGGAGCTGCAGAGTCTACATCTAGTTTGTCTGCAATCATTGTAACATTGCTGACAAAATCTGACAAGACATATTTAACTGGACTTGGTGAATGCAAGGCATTGGGCATGCTCGTGGCGGCTAACGTCTCTCCTGTGCTAGCTGAAGCAGAGGTGATGCTGTGAGATGAGCCTGTGCTAGTCACACTCCCTGCTCTTCGGCTCACATCAAAGACATCATCAAAAATAGAAGACTGAATAACATTAGGAAATCTGGATTTCTCATAAGTAATCAGAAATTCTGGGTAAACCTGAGAGCGATCAAACACGACATAAATGCTAGGATTGTGTACATCATTTACACAGCTGTCATAAAGATTCCCTGCTGTGTCTTTAGCCGGAGGCCTGCGGTAATACGACAAGCCTTTAGTGTACTGTCCAACCAGCACTCTGCATACGAACATGGATCTTTCACCACAGTCGTCTGCGTAATCATTGGAATACTTCGCATCCCTGGCAAAGTAACTTCCTGAAACAGATCAAATAAAAAAAATCAATACATGATCATAGCCTTTTCACTATCTGACAGCATGGTGGAGCAAAGTACAGTCTGATTAAATTCTAATTCCCTGGTTGGATATCAGTGTCTGTAAATAACCTCTGAAAACTTGTCCACATGTTTTCTGTCACTAAATTACTTTTTATAACCTTCAGCAAAATTCAGCATGATGTCATACTCCTGACTAATATTCAGATCACAGGTTAGTTATGGCAGCATGCTGTACCACAGGTTCAGGTGAAGAATCCAGAGTATTATCTTTCTTACCTTGCCCATAAACTGTCGCGTTGACTCCAGATACTCTCATATCAAAGTTCTGGCGACATATAGCTTCAATGTTCTTGGTGCTGGTGCCATGGAATAACAGACGCTCTCCCTCGCCGTATTTCTTGTGGCTGTTTGCTTTTTTCATTCGTGCTCTTTTCCTGGGAATACAAGAGAGCAACAAGACGACAGTAGGAAAAAGTTAAACAGATCCAGTGGTTGCTGTGAAAAAACTGGCTATAAATTACATATATGTATATTGGCTGACATCATCATATTGTATCTTATATGTATTATTTTAATATTATTTATTTTGAGGCACATACAGCTTAAATAATGCCAGTAGCAAAATGAATGTACGATAGGTGCTAAATACTTTTCTTTGCAAATGTGTCAGGAGCCTTTGGGTCAGTTCCCTGTCAGTCCACTGGAGGGAGTGCTGGCAGGCAGTTCACCATAGCTTGCAGTTTGTTTCTGTATTCCCCCATGTGTTGTGCCACGCCCTTCCTATTATTCTGCTTTCACCTGTTCCCTATTTACCCTAATGTTTTATCCTATATACACACCAGTCCTTTGTATCTGTCTTTGTCAGTCATTGTTTTTTGTTCGGTCAGACGTCATTATGTTTCCAGGTTCCCATGTTATTGCTACGTTTTGTTAATCACATTGTATTTGTCCAGTGTTCTCTTTTAGTAGTGTTAATAAAGCAGTGCTTCTAATTTAGCCTGCTTGTTGGTCTGATAAACTGAGCGCAGGTGATCGCAACTACCACAAAGATCCGGGTTCGAGCCCGGGTTCCTCTTCAGACGGTGTCTCCTGAACGTAACAATGCCGTCTCATCGATGTAGCATAATGTTAACAATACACTTATTTCTTTAACTTTCAACAAGGGTGTTTAAGCCTCATGCTAGAGGATTAAGGAAGGCCTTCGAATGTATCTTCGAATGTTTGTGTTCTATTTAAGATTTTCTTATATTAACTGCTATATACTTTGCCACTTATATTACGACAGACTAACTTGGAGGACCCACACTGAATACAAGAAAGGAATGAGCAGAGGAATGAGCAGACTCTAAGATGTTTCAGTGTTTGTAACAAGATGCCGGAGATCTTCAACCAGTGTGTTTTGGCGAGTGCCATTTACTTTGTTGTGGTCTGCTGGGGGAGCAGCATCAGCACCAGGGATGCCAGCAGGATTAACAAGCTAATTCACAAGGCTGGATCCATCATTGTTCACAAACTGGAGACGTTTGAGTCAGTGAGGAACAGGGGGTCACTGAACAAACTGCTCTCCATCATGGACAATCCGTCTCACCCGCTCTATCACACGCTACAGAGTTCATTCTCCAAAGGACTTTGTTGTCACAGAGAACGTTACAGGAGATCATTCATACCATTCGCAATCACATTATACAATAGTTCAGTGTGTGTGACAGGTGATAACACTCTCACACTGCACTATTACAGCTATTAACACCATTTTGTAGACTCACAACGTTCTTCATATTTATTATGCACTGCCAGTTACGGATGTAAGCATGGTTACATCCACAACTGTGTTTCATATCTGCACCACTACGTTTAATTTCAATTATTGCGTTCTATGTTTAAGGTTTTTCCTCTTAGTCTTATAATATTTTTGTGTTGTATAACTGATGCAGCGAGAAAGTAGAATGTAGATTTGTTGTGCCAAGGTCAGAACAGGGGGTGCAGCTAAGCAAGGTCAACTGATAGTGTAGGAATGAAGAAAGAAAAAAACTAAAAAGTATGCTTATCTAAGAAAGACAAAGGTAAGGAATATTTTTGTTACCTTATAAGGAGTTAGTTAATTTTTTCCTAAATCTCTGGTTTTGAAAGATGTCTATAAAAACTAATATATATTATATATTAGTATAAAACTAATATACAAGTATAACAAATGATCGAAGCCCTCCCTCTTTGAGATTTCTCGGAGAGCATTGGATCCTGTTGTGCAGCAGTACAGTAAAACTGTAACCTTTTTTACTCTTGCCCATGCCTACCAGTGTGTTATTTTCTCAATATTTCCACTACAAGCTATATGTATATATACCATTCAGGCATAAAGAAAGGTGTGTCATCTGGAAGGAGGAAAGAAGACAAGGAGACTTGGTGGTGGAATGAGGAAGTTCAGGATAGTAGTCAGAGGAAGAGGTTAGCCAAGAAGAAGTGGGACATGGACAGGACTGAAGAGAATAGACAGGAATACAAGGAGTTACAGCGCAGAGTGAAGAGAGAGGTGTCTAAGGCCAAGCAGAAGGCGTATGATGAGTTGTACACTGGGTTAGACACTAGAGATGGAGAGAAGGACTTGTACAGGTTAGCTAGGCAGAGGGATCGAGATGGGAAGGATGTGCAGCAAGTTAGAGGTATTAAGGATAGAGATGGAAAGGTGCTCACAAGTGAGGAGAGTGTACAGAGGAGATGGAAGGAGTACTTTGAAGAGCTGATGAATGAGGAAAATGAGAGGGGGAAAAAAAAAAAAAAAGAGTAGAAGGGGTGAACTCTGTGGAACAGAAAGTAGATAAGATTAGAAAGGATGAAGTCAGGAAGGCTTTGAAGAGAATGAAAAGTGGAAAGGCAGTTGGTCCTGACGACATCCCGGTGGAGGTCTGGAAGTGTCTAGGAGAGGCAGCAGTAGAATTTTTAACTAGTCTGTTTAACGGTTTTAGAATGAGAAGATGCCTGAGGAATGGAGAAGTAGTGTATTAGTGCCGATCTTTAAGAATAAGGGTGATGTGCAGAGCTGCAGCAACTATAGGGGGATAAAGTTGATGAGCCATACAATGAAGCTATGGGAAAGAGTAGTGGAAGGAAGGTTAAGGAAGGTAGTGGAAATTTGTGAGCAGCAGTATGGCTTCATGCCCAGAAAGAGCACAACAGATGCAATTTTTGCTCTGAGAATGTTGATGGAGAAGTGTAGGGATGGTCAGAGAGAGTTGCACTGTGTGTTTGTAGACTTGGAGAAAGCGTATGACAGGGTGCCAAGAGAAGAGCTGTGGTACTGTATGAGGAAGTCAGGAGTAGCAGAGAAGTATGTCAGAGTGGTGCAGGACATGTATGAGAGGAGCAGGACAGTGGTGAGGTGTGCTGTAGGCCAGACAGAGGAGTCCAGAGTGGAGGTGGGACTGCATCAGGGATCGGCTCTGAGCCCCTTCCTGTTTGCTATGGTGATGGACCAGTTGTCAGAGGAGGTCAGACGGGAGTTTCCTTGGACAATGATGTTTGCAGATGACATTGTGATCTGTAGTGAGAGCAGGGAGCAGGTGGAGGTGGAGGTTTGTGCTGGAGAGAAGAGGAATGAAAGTCAGTCATAGTAAGACTGAGTACATGTGTGTGAATGACAGGGAGGGAAGTGGAACAGTAAGATTACAGGGTGAAGAGGTCAAGAAGATACAGGAGTTTAAGAACTTGGAGTCAACAGTCCAGAGTAATGGAGAGTGTGGAAAAGAGGTAAAGAAGCGAGTGCAGGCAGGTTGGAATGGGTGGAGAAAGGTGTCAGGAGTTCTGTGATAGGAAAATTTCAGCAAGAATCAAGGGGAAGGTGTACAAGACAGTGGTGAGACCGGCCATGCTGTATGGTTTAGAGGCAGTGTCACTGAGGAAGAGACAGGAGTCAGAGCTGGAGGTAGCAGAGCTGAAGATGTTGAGGTTCTCATTGGGAGTAACAAGGATGGACAGGATTAGGAACAAGTACATCAGAGGGACAGCTCATGTTGGACATTTGGGGGACAAAGTTAGGGAGAGACCAGATTAAGATGGTTTGGACATGTCCAGAGGAGGGAGAGGGAGTATATTGGTAGGAGAATGTTGGACATGGAGCTGCCAGGCAGGAGGCAAAGAGGAAGGCCAAAGAGGAGGTATATGGATGTAATAAATGAGGATATAAAGCTAGTGGGTGCAAGTGTTGAGGATGCAGAAGATAGGGATAGGTGGAGAGAGATGATTCACTGTGGTGACCTCTGAAGGGAAAAGCCGAAAGAAGAAGAAGACGACCATTCAGGCATAACATTATAACCGCCTGGTTAATATGTGTGGGTTCCCCTTTTGCTGCCAAAAAAGTCCTGCACTGTGTATTCTGACACCTTTCTATCAGAACCAGCATTAACTTCTTCAGCAATTTGAGCAACAGTAGCTCGTGTGTTTGATCGGATCACACGAGCCAGCCTTCTCTCCCCATGTCCATCAGTGAGCCTTGGTCGCCCATGACCCTGTTCCCAGTTCACCACTGTTCCTTCCTTGGACCACTTTTGATAGATACTGACCACTGCAGACCGGGAACACCCCACAAGAGCTGCAGTTTTGGAGATGCTCTGATCCAGTCGTCTAACCATCAGAATTTGATCCTTGTCAAACTCGCTCAAATCCTTACGCTTGCCCATTTTTCCTGCTTCTAACACATCAACTTTGAGGACAAAATGTTCACTTGCTGCCTAATATATGCCACCCACTAACAGGTGCCATGATGAGATCATCAGTCTTATTCACTGCTCAGAATGTAATGCCTGATTGGTGTAGAAGATATTTTCCAGCTATATTTATGTTCCTACCTGAACTAACAAACTAAGTGAAACGAAGGAGAAATTAACAACAGCCTGAAATCTTACTCACGTCTGAAAATCCTCCCATAATTCCTTGTTCTGGACTCGTTCGATGGTGAGGATGGTAAAATCCTTCATAGTCTTGTAGAAATGTTCTTGTACCCTGACATAGTCCTTCTGAGAGGAGTCGAGGAAGACTCTCTGTAATTAAAAGCAGAGGAACGAATAGATCAAATACAAGCTTATGTACAAATTATTTTTAAACTTTTAACTGGGTCTCTCATTGTACCTGAAATCCAGATTCAGGTACGGCAGATTTATCCCAGAAACCTGGGACACCTGTATAACAGCTGGAGTTTGGACCTCTTCCGCTTAAAAGGAATAAAAAGAGACGTCAATTCAGAGAGAAAATTTCAGGTTTTCCCGATTATAAACTGTAGCAGTTAGTATGTGTGTGATGTACATGATATATTTTCTTACCTGGTTCTAGCAATCCGGACATCGAAAAGAGAAACAAACAACGGCCGTCGTCTGACAGCTCTCTCTGTGCTACTCGTTTCATTCCTCTGCTTCATAGCTTTAAATATACAGGATATTAGACAGTATATCCACATAGTACCGAAACTTACTCGAGCAAAATGTAGTGCGTGAACATACTTTTGAAATTCAGCTCGTAACACTGTTTACCAGCAGTGAATTTAACCACGTCATGGCTGTTGTCCTCCAAGTAGTGGAGATAGTTTTTCTCCAGCTCCTCACAGGTGATGGAGGACAGCCTGTGCATCTCCTTCTAACATTGCAGAGAAAATATAATGTTCATTAAAAAAAAACACTCCAGTGCATAGAATGCTGCACAGCCATCTAGTACATCACAGACAGAAGAATACATTCAGAGGGTTTGATTTGGCTGCAGATGTGTGCTTTTTTTTTTTTTTTGCAGAAAACTACTTGAATTGGTGAAGATTATTCTTTTCATCTCCCACCAGTGAAAAAACATATGTAATGACTTTCTATGAAAGCTAAACTCATGTAACACACACGTGAAAGGAAGAGAGATTTGTCTGAATTGCAGAACAATTCCACAACCACAATATTGGAAGATTCTGGAGGGACTGGCTGCTTAGCTCAACATTAACATTAATAGTAGTTTTTTCCCTGGGTTGTTTTATAACATCTATAAAGAAACTGCTACAAAAAAACAGAGAGAAAGCAGAAGCTTTTAACTTACAATTGATCCATACTGGATCCATTTATTATACTCATCCTCCCAATACCACATCCATCTGGTAGTGTGGCTGAAGCTGGGATCAATCACTGAAGACACTGTAGAGAGACGCCGCACCCTGTGTTCTCCCTGCTTCATTGTCTCAAACCACACAGGCTCACCGCCAACACTACCAAGAAAGAACAGGCAAAGAAGAGTGAGGATGTCCATAGCCTCAAAACACACAGAAAATAAAACACAAGTATAATGTGAGTGTATGGGGCAGGGGCATGGTTCAGCATTGGTTTGTGAAGAGAGGGGGTTGAGGAAAAGTGTGTGTGTGTATAGAGTAAAATAAGACCAATGCAAAGTGATTAAATGTAGTGGCTAATTAATAGCCCTTCTGAGATGTCTTCTATCTCCTTATTTCTTTCCAAACCCAGGACAAGTATTACACACTGGAAAGACTACAAATGATTTCTTTTTATACAGCATCTCCCATCTGAACTCTGGATCTGTTCAGCTTCTTCAGCATTACTCTTCTGTCTTTGGTTGCTTCTCTATTACGCCATCCTTAACCAGTCATATTTACCCTATTCAGCTCTTTTTGAAACTCCTGATGACTTGGTTGCATTCGAACGAATTTGGGGGCTTCACATTAACAGTTTTACTATTACAGATTTTGTTCATAAATAATTTTGCTATATTAACCGCTCCCTCACTATTATTTACTATCTGGTGTAGATCAATGGCACACATTCCCAATCAAGTCCATTTGAAAGTTCGAAGTTGTACCACTGAAAAGGTTTAATGAGGGTGATTACATGCATTCTAATTTATATACAGTTGTTTTTTTCTTTTGCATTCACATAAAAGGCTGTCGCAAACACCATGTCAAATTGAAAATGACACTAAAAGGTAACTAAACAACATTTCTTACACACCTGTGGATCTTGGCTGGATCGCAGTAGTCTTTTTCTATCACTTCCCTGTCAGGTAAATCGATCCAAACCCCATCCACCTCCAACTCCCACTTATAGGGAAGGCCAAAATGGACACGACAGCATTTATCTGCAATAAACATAAGTGTCAGGAAAGATGATCTCTAATTAGTAAATTGTGGAAGCAGAGGCGTGGCTGAGCGCTGGAGGGCGAAGAAATAAACACGCTGCTGAGCTGTGTGTGTGTACGAGCGTGTGTGTGTGTGTACGAGCGTGTGTGTGTTTAGTTAAATGGTGAAAAGTGGAAAGCACTTGGTTTGAACCTGCCTGCCTCCCATGTCCTCATTTTCCTCCCTCACCACTCAAACGTTAGATAAATAAACTACTTCATGCTGGAGGTTCAATGACACTGTATCCTATTAGGACCTTTGTTCAAAACAGCGTGTACATGTTTGTAATGAGAATGTGATCGCAGGTCTCACAGTTATTTGTAGAGTTAGCTATTTTTGTGAAATAAGGTGAACTTATCTAACAGTGTTTGGTACTTTAGTCTTGATGGTGATTACTTGTCACTCTAACATGAACCTGGCTAAGCTTTCAGAGTCGCAGCATGAAACTCATCATGTGACATCAGGGATGTGAACTTTCACACCATCCCATGTCATTAACGCAGCAGAAAAGAAATCAAATGAGAGAGTATTTGTCTGGAATTCTGGGACAGTTCTGTATAAGGTTAATAAAAAATATCCCCATGCCTCACTGGACTAGTTTTCATTCTCCTGTGGAGATTTTTCCTTCTTGCTGCTTTGAGCGTCAGAAGAGATAGATGCTGGTTATAGCCCACGCATGACAAAGCAATCTAATCTAAGAAATTCAGTTTTACATCAATGTTGTATTTAGGTGTGGTTAGGTTGTATTATTTGTGTGTCTGTGTGTCACCCAAACCTCATCCTCATCCACCAGTCACCTCAAACCCAAACCTGCTGAAATCACCATATGTCTATGTCCCTTCCGGTCTACAATTTACTTCAGGCCATAATCAATAAACCCATGAAGGATTTGTAGGCTAAACCCTCAGGAAAACAGCCATTTGGAAGATGCTAGAAATGGCATGCCTAATCATACTACAGTAAATACCTTTTGGCTTAACTGAACACTCGCAGATGCTATACACTAGTACCATGCAATACAATTATAAAATACTATTTGTGCAAAGATGAGGGAAAACCTGGCAATTAAACTGGAATTTTTTTTGCTAAAAAAAAATATCAGGAACAAAGAATTAAAACAATGCAATACAAAACCGTATAATATTTAGATTCAGTTTTGGAAAGAATTATGGTTTAAATTAGACAGAATGAAGAAGACCTAATGTAGGAATAATCTTGGATTATACGACAGCTAATATAATAATAGATGTACCTCCGTGTTTGCAGGTTCCTCTTATAAATGACCGGCAAATCTCAATAACTGTAAGAGAGAGAGAGAGAGAGAGAGAGAGAGAGAGAGAGAGAGAGAGAGAGAGAGAGAGAGAGAGAGAGATCACATGCAGTGTATATACACACAGTATCTCAAAAGTGAGTACACCCCTCACATTTTTGTAAATATTTTATTATATCTTTTCATGTGACAACACTGAAGAAATGACACTCTGCTCCAATGTAAAGTAGGGAGTGTACAGCCTGTATAACGGTGTCAATTTGCTGTCCCCTCAAAATAATTCAACACAGCCATTAATGTCTAAACCGTTGGTAACAAAAGTGAGTACACCCCTAAGTGGAAATGTCCAAATTGGGCCCAAAGTGTCAATACTTTGTGTGGCCACCATTATTTTCCAGCACTGTCTTTACCCTCTTGGGCATGGAGTTCACCAGAGCTTCACAGGTTGTCACTGGAGTCCTCTTCCACTCCTCCATGATGACATCACAGAGCTGGTGGATCTTAGACCCCCACCTTAGGGTTTAGGTCTGGAGACATGCTTGGCCAGTCCATCACCTTTACCCTCAGCTTCTTTAGCAAGGCAGTGGTCATCTTGGAGGTGTGTTTGGGGTCATCATGTTGGAATACTGCCCTGCGGCCCAGTCTCCGAAGGGAGGGGATCATGCTCTACTTCAGTATATTACAGTACATGTTGGCATTCATGGTTCCCTCAATGAACTGTAGCTCCCCAGTGCTGGCAGCACTCATGCAGGCCCAGACCATGACACTCCCACCACCATGCTTGACTGTAGGCAAGACACACTTGTCCTTGTACTCCTCACCTGGTTGCCGCCACACACGTTTGACACCATCTGAACCAAATAAGTTTATCTTGGTCTCATTGGACCACAGGTCATGGTTCTGGCCATGTCCTTAGTCTGCTTCAGCAAACTGTATGCGGGCTTTCTTGTGCATCATCTTTAGTAGAGGCTTCCTTCTGGGAGACAGCCATGCAGACCAATTTGATGCAGTGTGCGGCGTATGGTCTGAGCACTGACAGGCTGACCCCCCACCCCTTCAACCTCTGCAGCAATGCTGGCAGCACTCATACGTCTATTTCCCAAAGACAACCTCCGGATATGATGCTGAGCATGTGCACTCAACTTCTTTGGTGGACCATGGCGAGACCTCTTCTGAGTGGAACCTGTCCTGTAAAACCGCTGTATGGGCTTGCCCACCGTGCTGCAGCTCAGTTTCAGGGTCTTGGCAATCTTCTTATAGCCTAGGCCATCTTTATGTAGAGCAACAATTCTTTTCTTCAGATCCTCAGAGTTCTTTGCCCTGAGGTGCCATGTTGAACTTCCAGTGACCAGTATGAGAGAGTGTGAGAGCGATAACACCAAATTTAACACACCTGCTCCTCATTCACACCTGAGACCTTGTAACACTAACGAGTCACATGACACCGGGGAGGGTAAATGGCTGATTGGGCCCAATTTGGACATTTCCACTTAGGGGTGTACTCACTTTTGTTGCCAACGGTTTAGACATTAATGGCTGTGTGTTGAGTTATTTTGAGGGGACAGCAAATTGACACTGTTATACAGGCTGTACACTCACTACTTTACATTGTAGCAGAGGGTCATTTCTTCAGTGTTGTCACATGAAAAGATATAATAAAATATTTACAAAAATGTGAGGGGTGTACTCACTTTTATGAGATACTGTATATACCATGGTGCACACGTGATTCATTTTTTAATGCAATTTATAAGCAACAACCCAATGCACTTGTATATGAAAGCAACACATCAAGAGTGAGCATGTTAGTGTTTACCTCTGTTCCTTTCTAAGGGCTCTTTGGCTCTGTTACTGGGTTGCTGAAATTTAGGGTACTCCGTGCTCCTGCCACCATGTTTATCCTGAGCATTTCTATGGTCTTTTAGTGTCAGAATATTCTGATAGATCTGCAGAAGAGATCCTATCAGTTGACTGGCTACTCCTCTGGCCTGCAGTGTTTTCACTGGATGAGGCTCGTGGAAATCATGGCATCGGTTACACTCACTGCCATCACACAGTCCTCGGATGTACCTTTCGCAGACATGGAGACGCACACAGGCCTCCTTATCAGGACAGTTGCCAAAATTACCACTGCCTTTGTTGTATGAGACACAGACCTGAAATCAGAGATGAAATGATCATGATTTCATGATGATGATTATGATGATGACCTAAGCTGGAGTTAGTGGCCTTACTAACTTTCAAAAAACAAGAAACAAACCCCTTAATGCTAAGTCTAATTCCAAAAAAACCTCCAAAATAGTCGTGCTCGTTAATGAATTAATGCTACAATCTGGTATTTCTTAATTAATCAGGAACTAAACCTCACCTGTTAGAGTTATTAAAACAACCTGTTTTAAAGTTTGAGGAACGATCTGAAGTTTGTTATTATAACCAGAACAAAACAAAGGTTAAGTATCGTCACCATCTCTTCTCCACCCAACAAATAGCTACGGTGTTAACACTCTGTCAGTGTACTAAATGATCTAAAACGCATCTGGCTTCATGACTCATGAGTGTGTTCGGCTTACGTTGGGCAACAGGGAGCTGTCATTCTGTAGCAACAGCACACGTAGTTGATCTTTGTTCAGATCTTGTAAGCCGTGTTCACGTAAAACTCTGGAATTGTGCTCCGTCTTCAGACTGTGGCCGTATTTACACCTTGGTCTGTGGAAGAAAAGTATGAAAGAAATGAGAGAATGCAATGCAAAATGGAAGTGCTCTTCAGACTGTGAAATGACATGATGTGGCATTAGAAGTGTGTGTGTGTGTGTGTGTGTGTATGGTAGTGATACACCCAGGGGTGTACAAAGAGTGACAAAAATGAATCGTCGCCTTGGCTTGACAGGATTTGTTTACAACACAAAAGATCACCAGAGTACAGTTGCACTACTTTGTATAATGTGTTTTGTAATCAAATAAAAGGTACAACAGTGTTACACTGATAGATTTAAGCGTAATTACCATATATATAGATATATAAAAATATTTACATTTTCATAGTACATATCTAAATAACACGTCATATGATTTCCTAAAACATACATCAGAACACTCAGTGTCACGTGTTTTTAAGTCTGGATATTTGCCAGATCTGTCATTTAAAGTTATTAAGTCATCATGTCCTTATTATATAGGTATATGGTTTATGATTCTAAACTTACGTGTTGCATTGTCCCAGAAGTCCATATTTACAAAGATGCAGGTCAGTGCAAGTCTCCTGGCACTCTCTGATTCTGCAGCGCCTGATTTTAGTAGTGACCAGGATTTTTTTGCTCCTGTTTTGTTGTACAACAGTGAAAACGTCACTGTTCTTGATAACGTTTTCTACATCATCAACTTCCAGCTTCTTCAGAAGGTCTTCATACTCCACACACCCGAGACAATCCGAGATTACCTTAATAACACTGACTTCCTCCACCATTATTAGCTCCACTTCCCGAGCGTCGGCCGAAACAAGCGATGCAACCTTATCAACTGATGATTCATTCGCAATAGAGTCGACTCTTTGAGTCGGCTCTTTTAGGTTAGAGATGAACCGGACAAGAAGACGGCTGAATAAATATATTAATAATATCTGATGTTAGTTTATTTTTCATACCCAGTGCTAAATTTGACATGATTCTGGTAACCAGAAGATATATGAAGATTTCCCTAGCATTTTAGCGATAGACTGGCGATGATCAAAGAACCTTTGGTGGAAAATGGTATGGAGGCGTTTGAGAGCTAAAAGAGTCGACTCTTTGGAGAGCTGAATCGATCACTGAAAAGATTTGGAATTCACAGAGCTAAAGCATACTCCTACTGATGAAGCTTTTAACGTGAAACGAAACCAACGAGGGATAAACCCGGTTGCCAAATCCTCCTTGATTCCACATTTTAGTCTATTATTATTCATTCCTACTGCCCTCCACACACACACACACACACACACACTATGGGGAAAAATTGTCCTCATTACATTACTACTGTACTTCACTATGTATCTATCATATTTTATTATATTCAACGCATTTTATTTTTATGTGTGAAAATATCCTTAGTTCACTGTTGGTTCTGTTTGTTGTTGCACTGTGGGATGTGTCACTATAAGCAAAACCATTTCACTACATTAAATCACATTAATATAATATGTATCTGACAAATAAATAACCTCGAATCTTGTCATAAATGCCAATCAGTATTAATTGGGTTGAGGGTTATACTCATAGTGACACTAAAAGGCCAGAAATTAAGTCAAAATCAAAAATCATTCCTGCTTCTGGTGTGAACAGGGGCATTTTATGTAACTGTGGTCACCTGCAAAGGAAAACCTTGTGTTTGTAGATGCAGCTGAAGACTACAAAATAATTCATAATTTCATCATTTTTCTGTATATTATATACCCTATATAATGTAATTACAATGCAGGGTACATCAGTGATTTTCAACCACTGTTCAGAGGCACGCAAGTGTGCCGTGGGAAATTATCTTATCACTTAATTAATAAAAAAAATATATTATTTAGTTGCTACAAATCATTTGAACTCCTGTGCATGTAATGTAGTGACTGGCAGAGTAATGGAAATTCTCCTCCACATTGTCCTAGTGGTGGCTCAAGTGGTTAAGGCTTTGGGTTGGCTTATAAGCAAGGCCCTTAACCCTCCCTGCTCCAGGGGGTGCTGTATCATAGCTGTCCCTGTGCTCTGACCACAACTTCCTTAGCTAAGATATGCGAAGAAAATAATTCCACTGTGCTGTAATAAATGTGTGGTCGATAATAAAGGCTTGTTCTTCTTCACATCAGTAGGTTGAGCAATAATGACCTTGTTAATTCATGACAAGAGAAACAAGAACTATTTTGTACACCTGCGTGAACACACTGAGAAATAGGCAACTTTAATAAAAAAACACAATGGTGAATGAGAGAGCCCAGGTTTCACACTGAGAGAGTATAAACAAATTGAGAGATAATATTTTTCATTATATGCACTGTATAAGGATAGAGTGTGGCATAAAAAAAGTACAATTTTTGGTACAAAAATGTGCCATACCTCATAAAAGGTTGGTTTGTTTTTATCTCTATTACATTAACATGATAATTTTTGTTTTATCATCATCATTACAATAATGAAATCATTCAGTATAGAATAAAAAAAACAGTACACCTTCAGTTGAATACAATTGCATTTATTACTCTGGAACCTGAGCAGATATGGTACAATATATACCCAGGAAGGTTTTGATTGATTTGATATATAAACATATGTGTGACAAAATAAATCTGATACACAATGAAATTTGGCTTGATTGAAAAAACACTCAAATAAATGTTTAAGTAATGCAAATAAAGCCCTTTTTTTTTTTGCAAATCTGAAAACTCAAAACACATTATTTGTGACCACGGCATACATTCTTTTAAATGATGAAATATTCTTTTAAACGTTATAGTCAAGGTGCAGCATAGTAAACTTCTTGTGTAATCAAAGTGGTTAAAACTAACGGTTCTGACTTGGGAACATGTACCAATATCAGCGCGAAAAAAATAAAATAAAACATTCCACAGAGGTTCAGATGATTTACTGAAAGATTATTGAACTTAAGTACAGGTTATAGAACTGAATTAACAGAAGTTTCAACTTCGGGTAAGTTTAAAGTGAAGTAAATGTTAGTAAAATGTGCAATACCTTCATTAAAACCGTTCCAGGCTGTATTTCTTTTAAACCTTTATCTAAACATCTACCTGCTTTACCTGCCTTGCATTTCTAATACAAAAAAATAAAGGAATACGCTATATATCTGTTATCATTTAGCTCTGAATCAAACACTTAGCTCCCTAAAGAATTGGCACATGTGAACTAAAGGAAAAGGTAAATGTGTCAGAGCACAACACCTTCTACTCCTCAAGGCACATTGTTTCATTCTTTCAGGACTATAAAGGGTTACCTAACCTTAATAAAGCACTGGAACAACTATTACAGGAACCACCCTGAGGGCACATGGCAGGAGGAGGCCATGGTAAAATCTGTAATAGAACACAGGCTATAATTTCACATTTAATCTCATCATCTTCAGGGCTTTTCAGACGTGAACTAGTTCCCTGAGTGATGGTAAACTCCGGCTAAACAGAATCCTGGGTTTGTGTTGTTTTAGGATTCACACTGCTCATACTTTTTACTCGGGGTCAACAATTAATCCTGGGGAGGTTAAGTGCAGTGTGAAAAGCTTCAGCAGATAACGCAGGAGTTGTCTTGTTTGGGTGGCTGAGGTGTTGAAGACCGTGCGTATGAATATGATGAAGAATATGACGATGTAGAAGTTTGGGGTTGATATCTCGGAGTTACAGGCACAGAAGGTTGGGGTTGATATGCTGGAGTTACAGGCACAGGATTGGGCCTATATGTAGAAGTTGTAGGAGGAACAACTCGTCTGTTGACTGTAGAAGGATATGAGGGTGTGGTGTAATATGAAGATGATGGCTGACTCTGTACATCACTGTACGTAATGAGATACTCTGGATAGATCTGATGCTTCTCAAACACTACGAATATGGACGGGTTTTGGACGTTATTCACACAGCTGTGGTAAAAGATGGTGTCTCCTCCATCTTTGGAGGGGGGGCGGGTGTAGCTGGAGTGGCCGACGGTGTAGTCACCCACTAGGACACGGCAGACGAACATGCTGCGAGTTGTGGAGTCTCCGGTGTAGTTGTGCGAGTATTTCGCATCCTTGGCAAAATAACTCCCTGTAGAGAAGAGCCGGGGTTTCCGATACAGTTATTTCACAAATTAAGATCAATTATGCTAGATCAAAAACACAATATTGTGTTCATTTAATATATGGCCTGCTGATCCAGAATAGCAGGTGAGCTGACATATCCTATTATTTCTAATTTAATTCTTCTTCTATTTTTTTAGTTACCTGTACGACTTTACTAGGAGACACTGAATTAAGGGCATGAAATGATTATTTGTAGGCTAATTTACCAACAGTTTTTAGGAGCTGAATGAATAAAAAAAAGAATAAAATCACAAATATATATATATATATATATAATATATTATATAATATATATAATATATATATATATATTATTTTTATTTTTTAATGATTTTATTATATTTTATTCATTCAGCTATAAAAAATAAAAATATACAAACAATTAAAAAAAGTTATTCATTATAATTAAAATATAAAATAATGATATAATTATAATAAATAACTTTTTTTTTATTCATTTGATGTGCTCTTTTATTTAAAAATGCACTGGAGGTTTGAAGGAAAAAGCTGCCATTGCGCTCTCATAGCTCCTTTTAAGTTAACTCACAAATCTGTCTATAAAAAAAATAATAAATAAATAAAAAAAATTGGCCATGCAATTCTGAAAAGCATTTACTTATTCTCATGGTCTAAACATAAAGCACTAAAATAAAGGTGTATAATGCCTCAGTGTAATATTGTTATAGAATAATGTATATAGATATATATTTAGAAATCACCTTTCCCGTAGGCTGTGCCGTGAGTGCCGCAGATTCTCCAGTCAAAGTTATTGTAGCAGATGGCTTCGATGTGTTTAGAGTCTGTCCCATGGAACAGCTGTTTTTCTGCGACGTTCTTCCCCGAGTTATTCTTTTTCATCTGGTCTTTCTGCCTGTGAAGAAAGAGGCAATAACAAAAAGAAGAAACTATTATTTCATGCCGAATCTTTAGCTTGTATAAAACGAGTAAATCACATGGGGTCATGTACACACCACTGAAACACTTCCCAAAGGCCTCGGTTTTGTATCCTCTCGATGCGAATAATCTTGAATCCATGCATGGTGGTTTTGAAAAGGCGTTCGATCGCACAGTATTCATTGGCATCAGTCTGCAGTGGTATTTTCTGTGAAAAGTTATTGACAAGATCATTACAGAGTAAACCACACTAAAAAAATATACTGTACATTTTCTTTCAGAGTTCTGAGATTTATGTAGTTTGTTTACCTCAAGATGTACTTGAAGAAAGAAATCTGATGGCTAAATTTTAACGAGAATAATCCTTGTTGCCATGGAAACTTCTCAAATGATGTACTATACACTATGCACCTATCCACTATGTACTCTGCTGTCTACTTTTGGAATTTTAGAAAAGTATTATCATCTCAAAATGTTTCATTTAAGGTTTTGTGCACAGGGAGCTAATTGAGACACGAGCCATAATTTTCCCCCAACTTTTTTAGCCATGTAAATCAGAAAGTAAGTTAATTCCATCTTCCTCTTTCTGAGATATGCTAAATACAGCTTTAGTATTCACACACACACACACACACACACACACACACACACACACTCCTCATCCCACACACCCTATTTAACTTCCCCACAGTTTATGCGGGTGTATTTGGTTGCATTTCTTCCTACAATTGTTGTTCAAGCACCTTGTAACCGATCTCAGGTGTCTGGGATTTGTTCCAGTGGCTTGGAAGCGATTTCATCTGGCTGCTGGGAGCTGATTTGCTAAGAACAAAAAAGAAAAACAATATGTTTATCCGTGTCTTTGAACACTTCGAAGCAGGAAAGAAAGAAAACTAGCAAACTGCTCCTTTCTTACGTCGTTCGGCTTATTTCAGCATCTGCTGCTGACACGAATACGGGTCGCCGCCTCACAATCTTCTTGGTCCCGTAGCGTTTGTTAGTCTGGATCATATCTGAAGAAAGAGATTGATTTTTAAAATTGATTAAACATTATTAGTAGTAATTATTATTAGCTTCCATTGTCTTTCTATGTAAAACAAAGCCATAGAAGACAGTATTTTAAAGAATCATATCATATCATATAATATACAATTATATTATTTATATAATAAAATTTTAGATTTAAACATACAAATGTTTCAGAGCCTATAATTGGATTTGTGAAATATACTTATTCATTTCTATTTTCCATGATTGTGTGATAAAAGATACATGATTTCATTACTGAGGATCAAGACATTGTGATTTCTGTCATGATGTTTTTGCCACTATTCTATTTTTCTTCTTCTTTCTTGCTTATTTTAGCATTTAGCAATATCTGTATGGTGCTATACAGAAAAATTTTAACCGTTTTAAACTCGTGTTTTAGTTAATGGAGTATTAAGGCTCTCTATGTTCATGCAATAAACTCTTAAAATGTCCTTGAGTATACCCCTGGCTCTTAATCTCCTGCCCCTCAGTCATTTTTTTTCTGGTTAAACTGCAGTGTTTTCATCATAGAACATTTTATTAAATAAACATGTTGGAAAATGGATCCCGTGGTCGTAGAAAAGATTATTGGGTAAATTACTGCATTGAGTGAAAGAACTATGGTCGACAAAAATAAAAAATAAATAAATGGATGAATGATCATGACTGCAGATCCTTAAAAGTCACATCATGGAAAACAATTGACAGCAAAACCCCCAGCCATGTATATTATTATAACAATATACTGTATATATCTCTGCATACACAATGCAACAGGAACTTACAAAACTGCTAAATTACTACACATCTGTGTAGCCACTAGAATCTGCTTGTTAATGAATCTAATCGGGAAAGAAACAACAATTTCCATTTGAAAAATCAAAAATCTTGGACTGTGGAGTCATTAAAGAAGAACATGTGGGCCAATGAGTCCAGATTTACCCTGTTCCAAAGTGCTGGGTGTGTCAGGGTAAGAAAGGAAGTGCATTAAGGAAACGGAAATAAATCAAATCAGAGATATTGTTGAAACAATGACACTATGAATTTCACTAAAAGTGAAAATAAGGTGAAATATTAGAGTGTCTGAGTGGGGTTTTTTTGGCCAGGCAGTGTACACTCTACGTCTGTCAAGATCAACCTATATAAAATATTACGGTTGAAGGATATAGAGTGATACAGTGACCTATAATAGTGTATTATAATACTGAGAAAACTAATTATTTCACGTCATTCAAACATGATACCCAGTGTGTGGGAATGAGGCAGTACCTTGGAAGCTGAGTGTGTAGGTTTGCGATCCAGCTGTGAACTCAAGCTCTGCTTTTTCATCCTGGTTAAACTTCTGCTCGAGCTCCTCGCTGGAGATGGAAGCGCTATTGTGGCCTCCATCCTGAACGACAAAGACATGCTGCATGATGAAAGAAATACTACTACAGACAGTGATCTAGTGCTGCCAAGCAGATGTGATAAATTTCAGGATATTTCAGCATCAAATCTCTGCTACAATTCAGATAAAGCTTAGTACAACAGTTAACAGTACAACTATTTCAGAGGTTTTAATCATATATCCATCGTCACACTCCCGCATGTAATCTCCACTTCTACTCACCGCTGATGCATACTGGATCCAGTTGCTGTACTCATCCTCCCAGTACCATGCCCAACTGGTGGTGAGGATGTAGTTGGGTTGGATCACAGAGGACACCGTCGAGAGACGCCGCACCATGTCACAGCCACGGGTCATTGTGTCGAAGCAGACTCCAGAGCTTTAACAGACAGGACATGTTCAAAATGACCGCAAGGTCCAGGTTTTAATCAAGTGTGGATAATATGTAGTGTCTTAAATATCTAGTGTTTATTAGTTTGCAATGAATTTGGTAAAGAAAGCTGGCTAGATGCATTTTAGTAGCCTGAACAGATTCCAGAGAAGATGTGGACAATTCTAGAGCAGCTGGAAAGCGCTGGACTTTTGCTTAATTCGAAGTACATTTATTTATTAGTGCTTTTATAACACTTTGGATGAAGTATAGAGGTGGCTGTGGGACTGTTTTGTTTTAAATCATTGTAATTCTGACCAATCCAGACACCGGTCCATTAAAGCGAAATAATTTAAACATATATAAATAAAAAAATAAAAAACATTAGTGAGAGTGTCTGAGCCACATCATTCACATTGCGATGCATTTTAAGAAATGTTATGTCCAGAAATATTGTTAAATCAAACACAGATTTATTATTTTCCACATTTATTAAACTGAATTATTTAAAAACTTAAAAACAGCACTAAAGATGACAAAGTCATGCAGCCTGGGTACATCTGCTAACTGAGGTGTGATTTGATTAGGTGTGAGATTTGTTTGTTGCTTTTGTTTATCAGCTTTTAAATACAATACTAAAATAGCCTAAAAGTAGTAGCATCCCGAATTAAATAAGTAAAGCAGACTAGTCGAATACTTCTAGAAATTAAGTTTGACTAGTAAAAACAAACAGCTGGACAATACCTATAGTATATACAGTAGATTTAACTGGTTCTGTATACTGACCCTCACTGACCACATTAAGAACATCTGTACACCTGCTCATTCATGCAATTATCCATTCAGCCCATCATGTGGCAGCAGCTTAATGCATAAATCATGCAGATGAAGGTCAAGATTCACATCAGAATCGGGGACAAAGTGATCTCAGCACGTGATTGGCTGACTCAGCAGGTTTACAGGCTTGATGATGACAGTAGCAGCTTTAATAAAAAAAAGGACGAACTTTATAACATAGCCAATGCTGTTATAAACCTAGTCATATGTGCATCATATTTGTGCAGTCTTTTGATTTTTTAACACTATGTATAAGGCTTCTAGGTCACCTGTATGTTTTCGCTGGGTTACAGTAATCTTTCTCTATACCCTCGTTGTCAGGAAGTGCTGCCCAGTTGAGTCCATCCCTCACCTCCCATTTATATGGCACCTTGGAGTGCTCTTTGAAACAATTATCTGCAAGACATGCATGTTTCACTCGGTGAGTTAATATTACATGAGTTCACAGTGTTTCAATCAGACACGCAGTGAAAAGTAATGATTAAAACCGTTCAGTCGAGAAAAAAATATATAATAATGTGATGGATTGTAGTTGTACCTCCGTTCCTGCAGTGTCCTTTGATGAAGTACATACAGATCTCTGTTTTCTCTGAGGAAACACAAAACACAAAATTTCCCGTAAACACCGTGTTCTGGTGAAGGTTCTGTTCGTGGTGTGCTGTTTCGAATTGATGCTTTTTCATTCATTTTCTAAATGGAAATAAACACTATGGATAGAAGACATAGGGACAGATATTGGGACAGAGAGTTCTGTAGTTTGATATCAGTGCTGTTTCTCTCACCCGCTCTAAACAGGGAGTATCACTGCAAGGCTTTGCTTTGCTTATAGCACTAACCTCATCCTCATCCAACACTCCACTCCAATAGGAAGAAAGAGTGAGCAGTGCGTTCTTTTGGATAAACTATAATGGGTGGATATAAAACAATGAAACTGCTGCATGACCGATCAAATGCTTCTTTCTCCGAGCTATCGAATGAAATGCTACAGCTGTATGCAAATATGGAAGCAATATACACTCTATTCTACTATTACACTCTGTATTCTACTACTATCATACTCCATATTCTTTCTGTGAGCTTGGAGCACATACAACCTACAGAAATGAAACAGCCTTACAGTATAATATTATGCACATTCAGTTTATATACATAAAGATTGCCTATATCTTCCTAAGCATCCTGTTTTGTTATATCTTCAGCGTTAATTTGCTATAGTATAAAAATGTTTAACATTTTTGACTATGAAAGGTCTATTTGTATTTATCTTGGATTCATTTGACAAATTCCGTATATTATAGTTATACAGCCCTATACATGGTACAGGATGTCAATAATCAATGACCAATGAGAGTAAAACTACAGATACTTAATCTTATTATTTACACCAATTTTATTATTTATTACCATTACAGTCTACACATGTTCTCTGATGCTGTATCACGCTTTTGTGGATTTTGCGTAACATATTGCCATTAGTTCCTGACCTTCTGGTCACCCTGTGTATAACCTTGACTTATCTGAGGAACTTCATACCCTCAAGAGAACAATATCCACTGGAGTTTACCTCTTCTTCCCCTGGAGACTCCACTACCTGTAGCACTCGCATCGACCGATGGCCGTTTCTGCCAGTTGTTATTTCTGGCGCCTCTCTTGCCGTTGTTCTCTTGAACTTTCCCACCATTTTGTGGTGCTTTGGCTTTAGCTGTTATCCTTAAATTCTCGATGTTTGAGTAGGTAGTCTTCATAGATGCCATGAGTTCAGTGGGAACGCCTCTGTCCTGCAATATTTTCAGAGGATGGGGTTCATAGAAATCGTGTGCTCGTGAACACTGGCACGGGCCTCTCAGGTACTTCTCGCAAATATGCATCCGTTTGCAGCTCTCGCCATCCTCGCATCGCCCGTACATGCCCGTGCCATTGTTGTAAGAATGACACACCTTTCAGGATCAAAAATAAAAATACGACAGTTAGTGAGGCTTAAATTCAGAAGGCTTTCTGTTGTACAAGTCAGTTCTGGTAAAAAAAAATAACTGCAGTTAGCTTTAGCTTATGCCCAACAATAGCCTGTGCAGGTCAAAGAGCCCTTTAAGCAAAAAAAAGTATGTACACACAAGGCAAGATGATTTACAGTAAGCCAGAGACAGAGCTTTATTTAGACCAAAAACTGACATTTATATCAATTAAGCTCATAATGGGAAGATTTTTTTCACCTCATTTTTGTCAACACTGTCTAGACTAAGCTTCGAATATTTTCAACATTGCAAAGACTAAGTTTTGAACTTCTGACATTTGTCAACACAACAGAGACTAAACCTCAAGATCTGACGTTTGTCGAGACTACAGAGACTAAACCTCACAGATCCGCAGCTAGAAGAACCTCTTTGAGGATAATCTTACCTATTTTAATTAATTGCTTGACAAAATAATATGTAAATGTAAGGTAAAATGTAAATAAAAGTTTTTTTTTATTTTGCAAAAACGTGAGTTAACTGTAATTGTAGTTATTTGAGAGCTGAGGTAAGATTCAGAGCTAAATGCTACTAGCCGATGAAATAAAATGAAGAGCCTGATGCTGGTTGGTCTGTCGACACTACAACAAAATGGCATCTTTGCAAAGTGAAAATATTTCAATATAGTCAGACTGTAATTGAAAACGTATGTATAATAAACAAGGTGTAAGGCTATTAAAGCTATTTCTTTGACATTTGAACTCATTTAAAACTGGCTTCTTCTGAGAATTAAATACTAAAAACTAGCAGAATTATCATCCTACTGGACACGACTAGTGCAAACTTAAAATTACTTTTTAAAAATAGCCTTCATAATCTTATATTTAATTCACTGTAATCTTACAATACAGAGTGATTTTTTTCAATCGCAAAAATTAAAGCAAAATCAAGCAAACTAAACTCTCCCTGAAATTGTACTGATATTTCAAGCTCTCTTTTTTTTGCTTCATCTTTTAATTAAAATGTCGATTTTCTATAAAACCTCAGGGCTGTAGAAGTAAAGTTACTACTGCTGTATAGGCTACTTCTAGCAGCAGAAGCTCTGAAGAGTGAAAACATGGGCCTTTATTCGACTTCAAGGAACAGAAGTTAATTTATTACAGTGAAGTAAATAACTTAGGTGTGGTTGTTATCAAAACTCTACTTCATCATACTTAACCACGTTCATTTTCTTTTTGTGTTTCACAATAATTGACCTCTACACTTGTCAAAAGACAAGTCTGCTTCAACATCGAATGTTTTCAACGCTGCAGAATGTTAATAATATACTATAAACTGGCCACTAAAGGTAAAACAAAATGGTATGATTTTTTTTTACTGGAGGTAGGATGCTGTTGTCACTCTGGAGAAGTAAGATACAGAGCTCGCTCCTGTCCAGCTGATTCAGGCCATGTTTCCGAAGGACTTTTGCGTTTTGCTCCGTCTGCAGGTTGTGACTGAAACGGCATCCTCGTCTACAAGAGGAAAAACATAATAACATTCAGAATAGACGCTGAATAACTGGAATATGTATCTCAAGCAGCTAGGATCCTGATCTACTCAGGGCTTTGTCTGTAGATCCAAGCATAAAAACACCACACGAAATGAAGATAAAGAAGAGCTTAATCAATCAACAATAAAATAGCATGTTTGTCTACTGTGCACGTGCCTTAAATCTACAGGATGTAAGACTTTGGAGTGTTTTCTTTTTAACTTGCTACTGGTAAAAACACCAGTGCTCTAGGGACGTACTATTTATTACCACAGTATGCAGTTTGGGATCATAAACAGACACAGAAAGAACTAGTTGCCTCACATTAGCTACCGAGCTAAAATATAAGCTGATACGTTAGCTATCTATTTACATATAGTATAGAAAACAAAGTAGCCGGTTTATTTATGTATTTATTTATTTATTTATATTTATTTATCTGAGCTCATGTATTTTGTTTTCTCAGCCTAAAACACATTTAGATAGTGTTAGCATGCTAGTTAAAATCTAGACCAGGAGCTACAAAAGAGGACTTGAGTCACTCAGCACCCAGTATAACCAAATCTGAAACACAAATTACCGAGAAACTTTCCAACACCACGCAAGTCACCTGTGAACTTCAACTGGATTACAAAAGAAATTCCTGGCTTTCTGATCATTCTACTAAATTAGAGTACAAATAAATGTATTGACTGCTGCATGCTAAAACTCCATCACAATGAATCCTCTCTTCTTTAAAACACCCTGTCTCTATTTTTAGAGCTCATGGCTGTCATCAAGTTGTCAGACTTCTTTCATACCTAAAGCTGAAACACAATTACTTTTAATGTATAAAACTGGGATGAGTCACAGGGTTATGCCTCACTTGGAGCACAAAACCTTGAGGAAATCCCAGCTCCACCCAGCTAACACTCTGGTGGAGATTGTGTTATGGTGAGCAAAAAACAATTAGTAGTCAACTTGCAGACAGTGTAGGTCTGATATTAAGGCCGCCAAGCTAACCCTTTAGTTGCAAGCTACACTAAACGGGCAAACGTTTATGGACACTTGACCATCATACTCATATGTGCCTGGTTCAATATCACCAGATCTCCAAATGTAGTGTCCATTTCCTGTTATAATAACCTCCATTCTTCTGGGAAGGCTTTCTACTAGATTTTGGACCATGGCTATTAGGATGTAGGCTAATTTAGCCACAAGAACTCCGCTGATGTCAGATAAGGAGGTCTGGGGTGCAATCAGTGTTCCAGTTCATGCCAAAGTTGTTCAGTGGGGTTGAGTCAGAGTCAGGAAGTTCTTCCACGCCAACCTTAACACACCTTGTCTTCAGGGAGCTCAGATGCACAGGGAGCACTGGAACAGGGTTCAAGTCTCTTAGTTCCAGTGAAGAGATACTGTAATGCTTTCAGCATACAACGGAAACATTCTAGTCAACTGTGTACTTCTGCGTTTTGGGAAGGAAGTTTTGCGGAGGGGCACATATGGGAGTTTACATGTCAAAGGTATTTACTGTACAAAAGTATGTACTGTATAACTAAAGGGGTATGGTGTATACATGTCACATCCACCACACCTGAGACAAGACCCAAACACACACACACACACACACACACACACACATTTTCCCCACAATGTTGTAAATATACACTTCATGAAAACAAGATAAAGACATGGGTTTTGAAATGAAAACAACTTTGAATTGTTGTTTTAATGCTTGACACGTCCTTGGTTAGGTCCAGTGGTTATTTTGACAACAAAAACACTCTGTTCTCTCTGTATCTCACAGAAACCTTTGACTCTCAGCTGACATGTCACTGTTTATTGAGGACAGTCTGCCCTGGCTGCTTACCTTCCTCTTCCGTACTGACAATCACCAAATAGGAAAAACTTGCAGAGGTGTAAATTCATGCATCCGTTGCAATCCTTCGCCCTGCACAGCTTCACTCCGGTTTTGGCTACGACCATTTTCTGACCATTCATCCAAACAGTCACGAGAGATTCGTTTTCTTCAAGAACTCGATCGACGAAGTCGCTATTATACCAGCCGTCCCATAAACCGCTTCTGAAGTCAGACAGCAAGTCATCATACAGCATAGCGCCATTATTCGCACATATCTTCTTCATTATAGACGCCAGCATAGTGGACATGGTTTCAGGATCAGGTGGCAACTATACTATTACTCTTTCTTCTTGTTCTTGTCCAGGATGGAAAAAAAAGTCACGACTGATCCGTTTACTTTCCTGATCTTATCACAGCTGCTGACGATAGGAAAGCGAAACTTAACATTGCGAATGTTGCCATGTTGAAGAAAAATCACCGTGGTCAATAATAATAAAAGCCTTTAAATTAATAATCGGTAGTGGTTGCAAGTGAAAAAAAAGTCTTTGTTCCGTAGGTATAAACACTACATAGCCAAAAGTATACGGACATGCCTTCAAAGAATTGACTTTTCAGCCACACCCACTGCTCACAGGTGCATCATATCAAGCACATAGCCGTGTAATCTCCATAGAGCATAGATCTCTACGTTTTTGTAAAGCTGCTTCGTGATAATGCCCATTGTTTATCTTACCATTTTTGTTTAGGCTGACCAACAATTTTAATGATGTTTTGCAACTTGTAAGTTATTAATTATAAGTGTATTATAAGTGTTACTTAAACACTTTATAACACGTCTTGTTTGGTTTAAGCCCTATTTGTAGCATCATCATACATGACAATAAAGAAAATCAATTCACTAATTGAAAGAAATCTCCAGAGTTAAATATTGTATAAATTTACCTGATATGTCAATGTGTAAGTCAATCAAAAATAAAAAAATAAAAATAAAAAGGGATATGAAAGCTAGAAATATTCACTATATCAGTGTTCAGAAATATATCACTATCACTACGTTTACATGTTATAACATCAAAATTTACATGCGATACATTATTGTTGTTTGTGGTTGTCCTTTATTACACGTAAATTCATTTCTAGCTATTGTTACAGATAATACTCATTTTGAATGATTTATTTATAAACTTTATATGCCATGAGCCAATAAGAGCAATATGTGATCCTTTCCCTGCGTTCACGTGCACTACCAAAAGCAAACAGAAGATGGCGCTAACGATCAGAATAATCGTTCTGAATCAGTTCACACAGAAACAATGATTTACTTATTTTCTGAGAAGTGGTATAATGTATAAATGTATTATATAAGTATACTATATAAATGTCTACTAGAAATGCTCTTATATTGTCTTTTTGCTATTTACATTTAAATCAAAGGAAAAACCAAGATGGTGGCTGGTATTGTGGGGGGAAAAAAAAATCCAGTTATTGTGACTAAGGACCATCAAGAAGATCTGTTATAACAAATTCTAAGCTTTCCAGGTTTGGGAACTTTTTGTTAATGCTGTATATTTTAGTAAGAACACTCACTAGATGTCTGAGGTGCAGGCCAGATGTTTTACCACACGTAATGCTGTGAGAGCATTCTGGTGTGTAGACTATTGTATGCTTTTTGCTCGTTTTACCGCCGATATCAAAAGAGGTTGTTTAAAAATGTACCCAGGTCATCCAAGTACGCATCCTCAATTTTGTGTAGTCACTCTGATAATGAATAAAAATGGAGTGTTCAGTTTATTACTTAAGCACTGCCTGATTTCAGCTTGAAAAGGACAGAGATTCGGGACAGTTTGGCGATCTTCCTTGAGATCATGTCTTTTTCTCTAGAATAAAAAAAATTCCCACATCTTTTCCACATGTCTAGAAAAACAGGAATCTGGTCATTTGAAAACCTTCAGCAAGGCATTTATTTAGAATAGTTCACATTCTTCCAAGAAGGTTCCTCAAGGGTTCTTAGAATAATCAAGGTTTCATAGCTTTCTAAAAGATTGCAGGGTTGTACCTGGAACCACAGTTTCCCCAAAGGAATACACCATAGAGCCAGACTAGAGCTGCGGTCTTTTATGCCTCATACCTCTAGAACAACAACACCAACAAATAAAATATTATATCCATAGACAAAGCTTTTGGTCCAAAATTATTAGTCATGTCTTGATGTTGTCACAATAAGTGGAATCATCATTTTCCACCATAAACGTCCTTCCTCATTTGCTAAAGAAAAGGGAAATAAAGTTATTTATGGTGGGTAATTTCTTCTGTTATAAAACATTATTACTGTTATATATGACACCAGGAAAAATGCCTAAACCTTATCTGACACTGTTATTATTAAAAGAGTAGAATTAAATTTGAATTAAATCTCATTGCGCCATCAACACCATGCAGCCACGGTTGGCCCCCGAAATGAGGCCCTTAACCCTCTTTGCACCAGGGAGCTGCATTATGACTGACCTTGTGCACTGACCCCAACTTCCTAAGAAGCTGGGATATGTGAAAAAAATGAATTTCCCTGTGCTCTAATGTTTATGTGACAAATAAAGGCTTCTTCTTTTCCCTTATAGGTGAATTTAGTTGCTTGGTGTTTTGCCATTATCATTCTTCTCCTTTTTTTCATTATTGTCATTATCATTATTGCATTTATTACATTTTCAGTATAATAATAATTGCACATGCATCATTTGTTAAAATCGTTGGAGCACCCCGGTAAGTCCTCGTGACCTGAAAAGAAGCGCATCGTCGTCCTGAAAAACCACAAAGGTTTACTTTATAAACAGCACGAGGCGTATGACTTATGATGACATGCAAATCAATAAAAAAAAAGTCTTGACCAACACTGGGATAGTATGCAAACTCACTGCCTACACACCACAAAAACTATTATTATCCTTTAGACTTTCAATTTCAAAGGTCCTATTGACAAACAGAACAGGATAATGCATGGAGAAAGCACGGAGGCAATTCCCATGCCTAGATCCTGATCAGGAGACAAGGGGTAATCTGAAGTAAAAAAATCATGACTCATGCATGTAATCAGGGGTCCAGTGTACAGAAAATACCTGACATGCATGATGATTAGCTATTGCTTAGTCTGTTGTATAACCAGCACATTAGAAGCAGTGGGCCAAGCTCTAAACAACAGAACAATGAATAACACATTTTCTATTTGTTTTAAAAAGTATGTGTAATTTAATTGCGGGTCCCTGAGGCAACTAAAAGCTACATAGATTATATTTTAATCAGGTCAGTGATGATCATATTCTTATCACATACCCACTGCTTGTATTTAAAAAAAAAGCCTCCATTATAAAATCTCTGTTAATGACTGAAGCTGAACAAAAAATAATAATAATTAATGATGATAGGATATGTTTCTTAGGATGATGGGCTATTTCCCGTTCATTACCTTGACTTTTGATCCAGAATTCTTATAATCGGATAGGATAATTGAGAGATCATGGGATACATGTGTGGAACTTGCAATCCAAACAACCTTCGTTTTTTTTTCTCCAGGAACGTTCACAAACATTAGGTGGTGGCAAATATTGGTCTTGCATATTTGGTAACAAACAACATCCAGGGCTGAGTTTCACTAAAGCATTTCAGAATATAGATTGTTAAATAGCTCTCTCTCTCTTTCTCTCTCCCTCCCTCTCTCCCTCCCTCTCTCTCTCTCTCTCTCTCCCTCCCTCTCTCCCTCCCTCTCTCGGTTAGAATGATCATAAGTAAACCTCAGCCCTGATCATCTCAATGATATGTCAGAGTAGTTAGAAGCAACACAAATCTTTATGTATAAGCTCTCATTTGACTGGTAACTCAATTATTCAAGATTTGAAGATTTTCAAGAAATATTTGTTTCAAATCTAGTTTATTTACTTACGACATAAACTCTTTTTTATTCCTTATTCCATGAGCTACTCTACATCATAGTAAATGTCTCACAGCTCCAGGGTCGGTCCTCGGTTCAATCCTTAACTCGGATTATGTCTAGTTTCTGTGTTGACTTTTTATAGTGTCTGCATAGACTTTTTAAAGTTTCCTCCAACATGCCAGTAGGTAGATTGGTAAGAGTTGTAATTGTGCAAATGGGTGTCTGACATGCTTCAATGGGTGACTGAATGAAGAGATGAAGGGATGAATGGAAACATAAAAGGGCCCGAGAAAGTCATTCATGTGAGATCTAACCAAATCAGCTTGAATGTGAGCCATGCAGATGCCGTGCACGCTTGTATGCAACTCCATTAGAAACAGAAAAGCTCACTGAACATCATTTCTCATTCGGTTGCTGTATTTTCAAGGTCATTACATACAGCCTTTGTCAAAATGTGAAGCAGGCATAAGCAATTCTGCCTTGTCTTTCTTTCACACCAGAGGGAAGAAGAAGAAAAAAAAAGAGTCATGGTAGGACTTGTGCGTAACAAACTGATTGAGGATCAGTGAGTGGGTTTCACTGGGTTTTCAGTGACATGGCTGAATAAAACAACACACTGATCCCAGTTCCTGTTTTCACAGAGGGTTGAGGGATTGTGGCCACGCCCACCACGTCGATCCTGATTGGTTATGTCCAGAGTTAGGTTTCCCTTTAAGGGGGCCGCGCTTTAAGTGCCAGGAATTCACGTCACTTCGCCACTATAACACACACACACACACACACATACACACATACACACACACATATAGACACACAAACCAAAATCAATGAGGCTCGGACGGCCAACTCTTCCAGGAAGGTATTAACCATCACCTAGCCAACATGTAGTGCCTGAACCGCTGCCGGGGAAAAGAATTATAAATAGAAAGATAAAAAGTTACAGGGATATATCTCGTCGAGAGCGATGGGTTTATAGAGCGTCGGCTGTTCCTCTATTCAAAACAACAAAGTCGGATGCTCGCATTTCCGCTTGGTTTGCTTCACGGAAAAACAAGGGGGAAGGAAAAGTGGAAACGGGAGAACTTCCTGAATTCGACCGAGACATGTCCGACTCCCCTTTACAACTCAACATTAAGGTATTTATGCTTTTCTCTTCAATCCTAGCATGTCCGAGTTACAAGAATAAAAACCAGGAATGTATCGTTGACTAATCACCACTTCTTTTATTTATTTATTTATTTATTTATTTGGCTCTATCATCTGTTGCTGAGAGGATTTGTCGCGGCGAGGAAGCAGGAGGAAAACACACTGTGACCTGTAGCTAGCTAGTGTTTCTGGTTTAGATTTATACACGATTTTGATCGGAAATACGTCTTAACAAAACCTCGTTGTTGTTTTTTTTTTTTTTACTTCCTGTTCATTTAGACAATTTAAGCTTTTAAAATAAACAATTAGAGAGAGAGACAGAGAGAGAGGTTGCAACAGTGTTGCGTTGCGCCATCCGTGTAGCTCGTAGAGAGCAGAGCCGCTTGTCCCTCCACACACACACACACACACACACACACACACACACACCAACCAAATCAAGGTCCATCCATCAGTATTGAGCAATCGAGTGGATAAATACGGAATTTCCAGGCCTACTCACCCCCGTGCAGTTCAGTTAACCAAGACCCAGATTCTTACTTGTGAGTCAGTTCACTTTGAACTTTGATATCTTCTGTGGTTTAGTAGTATATATCAGATTACTACAGTGCCTCACAACAGTTTCATATCAATACACCGTGTCATTGTTGTGACCAGTGAAACCTTATTTTGGTCTTATCACCTTTTCAGATTCTTTTAGGAGTGTTTGCGGAGAGATTTTTTGCAAGAAAGAAAGATGAACCCATAAGTGTAGAAGCTAGGACTTGGAGCAAGGAGAATAGCTCTGTCACTGTTGGCACGTCAGGAGAGCTTGAACCTTACGTCTGACCTACATCAAGACCTGAGGTTTAACATCTCAAACAGATATTGCTCTCACTTCCGATCACGATCGATGCACTGTACTCACTGTTGAGTCTGACACAGAGACATATCAAATCACTACACTTAGTTTCTTTATATGTTTCTATGTTTGGAGGATGATCTATAAGGCTGTGCTGTACTTTACTGTAAATAATATATAATCCCAGAGTTGCCTTTCCTAACACAAGTTTGATGTCCATGTGATGATCCTGAACGGTTCCTCACATTTCCCATCGGCGTGCTTATTTCTTTCTTAAAGAGAGCTTGCTATATAAGAGAGCACAGTCAAAGTGCCTCCACTGAAAAGTGGTTTTATCGGTTTTTATTTTTGCATGCTTTCATTTGCACAGAGTTGCCCCCCCCCCCCTCTTACCTTCACCTGCTCACGTGAGACATGTCCCTCAGAGACACTTACTGGCTCCGTCTTTTAAATGCCACAATTTTTTGGCGAAAAACTTGATTAAAAATCCTGTTTATTACGTGAACAAGTGTAGGAAAGCCGGATTGCATTTTGCATTGACGTCAACGATTCGGATCAGTCGAACGGTCACGCCGTTGTCCACAGGGGTCATAAGATAATAAGATATACAGGTTCTTAAGTCTGTGTTTGTAATATATTCTGAAGGACATTTCAGGAAATAGAAGTAGCGGGAAATGGTAGACGATAAATGACGAAGGCTCTTTAAATCGTAGCTCTAAAATCTCCCATAGGTGTTTCCTTACATTTTTTTTTCTTCCTCCCTACTCACCAAACCACTCAGTGAAGTTCTCATGCCCTGTGGATGGATATTGGATCATCCTGGAAGAGAGCAGTCCTACTCCCATCAGGATCAAAATGTTTCAACATAGGATAAAGGTGATCAGTCAGAAGAACTTGCAGTGACTCATCTCTCTAAGATTACTCAAGTCAAGGCAGCAAAATGTCTCGCTGCATAACTCAGCCACTGGCTTTCCTTTATGCTCTCAGCCATTTTGTACATAGAGTATACTGTACAGAGTTAATAAACAGAAAATGCAGCTCGATTTTTTTTTTTTCCCCCCTCAGTAAGATATTGGACAAATCTGTCTTTCGCAAATCTCTCAGCGCCGCAAATGTACGCCTCTTCGTAGAGAAGATGTTCTCAATCATTTTCTTTTCTGCCAGGGACCCATTTAACTGTACAATCATTCCCGCCAGACCCCTTCGAGAATAGGTTTATTTCATAAACATTATTTAAACTTTTCATATAGTACTTTTTAGAGCTTCCTGTTCCTGAACAGCACATTAGGTGTGAGATGACTTTGGTGCTTGGACCACTAAATGTAATACATTTCATAATGTAGGTTGGGATTGTCACCACTGTAACAAACAAACAATAAAAGTGATTAAAAACTAAAAACCACAGGCTATGTTTCAGTGACCCCAGCAGGCCCCGGACCTCACTTTGAGAACCACAGCTCTAGACAGATGCGACAGACTCAGTTGTCGAAGGCTCATGAAGCCCCATTTTCCCAGCATTTCTGTTCCACAGATAATTTGTTGTGCGAATCGTTGACACTGTAAAAGCTGATTAAGGTCAACTTTGCTTTTGCATTTGTGATCCAGTGGTGAACAGACATGTGTAACAGTTGTTTCTGCATGCGATGCCTCTTTTAACTTGTGCATGTGTTTTAGCAGGAGAGGAGCGCATTCAGTCCCTCTGCCAGTCCGCTGCCAAATTCCACTTCCTCTCCAGGCCATGGCGCTCCGCCTCTGACTAATGCCAAGACAGAGGAAGAGCCGGCCAGACTGCCTGGACACCTGCGTGAGTTACACACACACACTCTCTCACACACACACATATATATACACACACACACACACTAGCCCCATTTCCTCATTGCATTACCCTGTGATCTTTGGACATCGTTATCGATATCTATAAGTCCATCACACTTTCTGGGTTCCCAGTCAAAACTCATTTGAAGCTGCTATTTACCTGGTTTCACATCATCTGTATTTTGTCTACATCTGTCCAAAGGGATAAATAATAATTTATAGATTTCAGTGTTCGGAATAATCAGAAAGATAAAATCTTGGCACCATCATACTGCCACTGATGTAACTTTGAGCGTAGCCGCTAACCCTCAGCTTAAACAATAAGTGTAAATATCATATTGCGTTAGCATGCCGTGTTCTTTATACCAGCCTGATTGAAACACGCTAATTGTTTTTATCTTTTAGAATATTATAAATATTTTTAAAAAATATTTATTGTTAAGTTGTTGTTTTTTTTTAAGCATGAAATCCCAAAAGTTGATGTTTGGAGTTGCCTCATGATCTGTGCACCCATGAAACACAGACACAATGCGAACACACCCCCCCCCCCCCCCCCCAATACTCACCATCTCTCTCTCTCTCACACACACACACACACACACACACACACACACACACCTGCTCTCCCCTGAGCTGACACCTCACAACCGCTGTACCCTACACAGCAAGCATGTCATAGAGCAGAAATGTCTAGGCACTCGTATAGTCCTGATATTTTTAGGTGATCCAGGCACCGGTTCAGTCCTGACGTCATTGAAAAGACCACCTTGAGACAGTCCTTCTGGTCCTGGTGTGTGTGTATTGTGAGTGGGCAAGTTTTTACATCATGCCAGCTCTTGATGCATACATTAAGCAGTGTTTCTGAGTGTATTTCCTGAGGTGTGTGTGTGTGTGTGTGTGTGTGTGTGTTTGGATGTATGTGTTCATGATCTATTTCACATTGTGCCAGCAGTCGGTTCATAGGTTAACTCTATTGAGGAAGTAAGTGTGTTTGTGTGTGTGTGTTGGAAGTGGAGTGTTGGCTCACTGCAGGTCTAAACCAGCCCTTGACTTAGCCAATAAAAGAAAGGGTGGAGTTGGATAAGGGCCAGGAAACAGGCTCGGCGGTGAAAGTGTACTGAAGTCTGTGTTGCGCTAAATCTCATTAATATTTAACCTATGAGTTTGTCGTAACTGGCATCCAGTATCCACAAAACATATCTGGTCTATACGTTTCGTTCGGCTGAAGTTTTTTAAATCCTACACTGCTTCGGCCGACGCTCCAGCATGTGTACAGGTTATTTCTCCAGGTGAAGTTCATGCTCTTCACTAAAGGGTTGGACTAAGCCTATGTAGCACAGCAAGGAAGGGCTCTGTAATAACTTCTTTTGTATTGACAAGTGCTCAAGGCACTGTTCAAGTTGTTTTGTTTTTCTTTTTTTGGAGCATATACCCGTCTAACCAGCCAGATTAGCACCCTGCCGTTTCTAAGAGAGGGAGTTATTCCTGCAATGTAGGTAGTAGACTGCTACTACTATTGATAAACAATTAATCTGATTGAAGTATTTCGGGTTATCAAGATGCATTTACAAAAACATGAAGGATGTAGTCATATCTGACCAAATATTTGTGGACACCTGGCTGTCACACACCAACACGTGCTTTATGAACATCCCATTCCAGATTTTCTGATTATAATGTGCTCCACTCTTCTAGGAAGGTTTTCCCTGAGATGTTGGAGTGTGAGTGATCATTCAGCTACAAGAGCATTAGTGAGATCAGACACTGATGTTGTGAGAGTGAGGAGGTCTGGGGTTCAGTCGGTGTTCCAGTTCATCCCAAAGGTGTTCAGTGGGGTTGAGTCAGAGTCAGGGCTCTGTGTGGGACACTGCAGTTCTTCCACTCCAATCTTAACACACCATGTCTTCATGGAGCTCAGGGGCTTTATCACGGTGGAACAGGGTTTGAGTTTCAGTGAAGGGAAATTATAATGTTACAGCAAGCAAAGACAATCCTATTCAATTGTGTGCTTCCAACTTTCTGGGTGTGATGGTCAGATGGCTGCATACTTATAGCCATGTAGCCTATATTTGTCATTATAAGCCATGTCCGGAAAGCTTTCTAGTTCTACTGTCCTGCAGATACAATCTGTTCCTCTGCATCAGACACTTCACTCATAGGCGTGTTATAATTGCCTACCAAGGCTGAACACATGGCTCCCACGAGGACCTTTCATAGTCTATATGAAAGTATATTAAACACAGAGACCCTCAGGCTTTCTGTTCATTTCATAAATTAGTTTCTCTGGAGTGGTCCTACAGCACAGTTCATGCAACTTCATGTTTTAAAACATCTCGCCGTCTATCCATCCTTACATTTTTTTTGTAGTACTTGTCTTACACAGGGTCATGGGAAATCTGGAATCTTTCCCATGGGGCGAAAGGCACACTGGTGGGGGTACACACACACACACACACAGCAGCACGAAACAAACAACTTGGAGTTGCCATTAAGCCCTCAGTTCATGCCTTGTGGTCCGGGGGGAAGAAACCAGAGTACCATGAGGAAACCCCCGAAGCACAGGAAGAATATGCAAATTTCACACACACACAGGGTAGGAGGTAAGAATCGAAGCCCCAACCCTGAAGGTGTGTGGCAAATGTGTTAACCACTAGTCCACCCCCACAACAATACTCATGAATTTGAAATGACATGAAACAGTGTTTTTATGTATAAAGGATTGCTGTTCAAGTGTTTGTCATACTACTAAATATTTTTCCCTTTATGTTTATGCATCTCTGCTTTTGTACGTGTTGCCTCCACACTTCACCTGGAGAGTAAAAGATGGTGAGAAAAAGAGAAAGAGAGGGGAAAGAAAAAACACAGGGTGGTGGGGAAGGAAGTGGGGGGGAGAGGAAGGGGGGCGGGTGAGACGAACTGTGGAGAAGCTCTCTGCTGGCTCGAGGCCATCTCTCTCTTCCTGACACTGATGGAATGGTCTTTTTTCTTTCTCGGCAAGGCTCCTTCCATGAGCTTCATCTGAAACCGTCATGCACGTTGAGGATTAATGTGTGTGCGTTCGTCATCTCTAGATTTAAATGAATTTTCAGTACATCTTTTTATGTTGTCCATATTTGAACACTGTTTTGTTTGTGGTATATTCTGGTTTTAAAGTAAACTCCTTAAAGTGTGTGTGTGTGTGTGTGTTGAGTGAGCGTGTGTGTGTGTCTGTGTGTGTTGAGTGAGCTCTCATTAATCCAGGAGTCATGAGGAATGCGCTAGGCAGGAAGGAGAGGAAGGAAGGGCGAGGGGGGAAAAAAAAAAGATAGAAAGAAAAAGGAAATTGCAGAGTGGGCAGAAGTCAGCCTTCTTGGCTTCCTGGAGAGGAAGTGGATTAGATGAGATGAGAGTAGAGGAGAGGAGCAGTGTGTTCTTCACTCTGAAAGAATGCCAGTCACACTTAACCCTTCCTGCACTCTTCTTCTATACACACTGTGAATCAGTTTAGATCTGAGTTAAGTCTGAGTTTTGGTGTCACTGGGTTATTAAGTGTGACTCTGTGTGTGTGTGTGTTTCTTTATCCCTGCTCCAATAAACCAAGTATTACTGAAAACCCACCACTTCCCACTGCGAATAATACCATGTCAAAAAGACCAAGCAGGAAATACTCCAATTTTCTTTTTCACCCGACTCTGCTAATGTTGGCCATGTTTTAGATTGCACGAGTCACACACTAGGTGAATGAGGAGATCCGGTTTCCAGGTACAATGCCGTTTACAGAATACCCGGTGCTCTTGCTTGGAAGCTACTGATTAATAATGCATTTGAGCATTGTGAGAGCGATTAATTCGAGTGGGCAAGAGCACGGGGAAAGTCTGACTCACACTTCTACTTAAATAATTATATTCATAAGGTTCATAGATTAAACAAGGACGTTAATACCTAATCACGATTCAGGAGTCTGCGCTAGACTGAATGGGTTTTAATTGCTGGTGAATGAAATTACACGAGGCCCAGGGCTGAGAATCAGAACCGACTGCACGATACCTCACGTTGTATAGAGGCACAGTAATGCTCAGTGTGTCTGTAGTGTGCTAATCGCTTAGCAATGGTTTCCAGTTTTGTGAGCGTTTTTTTTTTAAAAAAGCAGGAAAATAGAGACTGAAAATAATTTACATCGAATGAAAGTGCATGTGCCGCTTTGTTCTACTAAACAGAATCCGATTAAAAAGTGCAGGTTAATTTCACATGGATTCAGTACTTCAGTGTGTCGGGCTTCTTCATTTTGTTTCCTGTAATGGTTATTTAGATGAATCTTTAAGTGAAAATTTACATTTGAGTGACATTAAATTCTACAGACCTCCTCAGGTATTTATTTCACAAACATTATATAAATGTATACAATAATAATACAATATTTTATTCCTGAGCTTTCCATTATAGAAGTCATTACTTGAAGATTCGAATATAAAATATACACTATATTTAGTTTACTTAGTTTATAGTATATTTAGTTTATAGTATATTTACTTTTATGACCCTATTCCAGTGTCGTTAAAGAAAGAAAGGGTTTTTATTGTCGTAAATTGTGTCCTGAATACATTGTATTAAGACTTTTGCATATCAGTAACTGAAATAAGTACAAATGTCAGGGCATGTCCAAACATCTCCAGGATCCACACAAACACCTCAGACTCCTCAGGGTTAAACCCAATCGATTCAGGAGGCAAGTTAACCAGGCTAATATCCATAACTCATGATTAATAATTTCTGTAACAGTGTGTGGTTATGTCCACTGCTGTAAATAAGGAATAAACAAGTAAACACAGACCAACTGGTTATGTTTCAAAGACTTCTGGTTGTCCCTGAAGCTCACATTGAGAACCACTGAGTTCATGCATGTACATGTCTCTCTCTCTCTCTCTCTCTCTCTCTCTCTCTCTCTTTCACTGTGTGTGTGTGTTTACGTGAACACAGTCTTTTGAAAGGGGAAATTTCCTGTGCCTGGAAGCTGCTCTCATCCTCAGGAATTTCCTGAGTGGGCAGACTGTGCTTCCTGACCAAGCGCTGCCTGTCTTTTCTTTTTTTTTTTTTTCTTCCTCCCCCTCACTCTGAAAGGGAAACTGTTCTCACATGCCAACGGCCAGAAAATGAATGCAGTCTCTTCCTGCTCAAAACCAGATCCACATGTTTGAGAGGAAGAAGGAGAGACAGAAGGATATAGAAAGATACTTTCTTAAAAAAAATAAGAGTATAGGAATACGCTTTAAAGAGATGTAAAGATGTCTTGTGTGCTATATATGCCTCAAAACCTCTGTTTTAATGATGTCCTCCCTTTTAAGGCTTCCATATTAATCAGAACACATCATCATCAAAACTTGATTCTCTTGTGAGATTAAGCTTAAGAGCAGTTAAGGTGTGGTTTAGAAGTGGTAAATGTAGAACGTTTTTAAACACTTTAATTTTGTCACTTTTGTGTAATCTGTTGTCTAAACCTTTTAAGCGACCCGGCCTTTATTACGGTCACATTAACCAGCTCTAAACGTTAATAAGAGTTCATATATCTCATTGTTTTATTTCTGGCTTGTTCCAAAACTTAGTGATGTAGGGCATGTGTCTAATCCTGCTTCAGACAGTTCTATTTATTTATAGACCTTTATTTACATCAGATACAATGCATTTTTTGGTGAGGTAGACTCAGTGGTCTTGTTGCTTTTGTTGTTGTTATTATTAGTATTGCAGAAATCATAAGGCGGATTCCTAAACTCTGTGATACTTGCATGTTTTCTGAAGAGGTCGGAATTACCGAAAGGGGAGTGATCATGATTCATCAGCATTAACCCCTTAAGCACTGTGTCAGTGCACAAAATGGAAAAAAGCTCCATAGCGAGAGCAGTTGCTCAGTGCAAACCAGCACAATTTCTCAGTCTGCCTGTGTAACCGCCTGAGACTAGATGGGATATTACGAGAAATTCATTCATAAATCAAGTTGTGAGCATTCCTTTGCACCATTGACTCCAATCATGGACGTGTCCTAACAAGCTCTCAGTCATTCATTAATCCTGAATGCCAGCAGCCGGCATACTAGTTGTGTATTAAAAGTAGGCACGGTGTCATTATTGATTTTTGGTATGTTGTGTACAGATATCCACTCTTATGTGATTGGACTTCCTGAGCTCATTGCAGCCGAATGACAATTCCAACACAATCGACATTAACGCCTTGTCGTTTCTATCCGAAAATGATCCGGCTCCTCCAGCACACGCAGAAAACGCAAGGGTAAGTGCACGCGCGTGTCGCACAGCGTGCTGTCTGAATCGTGTTATGAGTGGGAGTTGCGAGAGCAACAGTGAAACTAGATAGTGGTGATCTCATCTCCTCCCCTCTCCTCCATTCATCCTTGGTGACTGCAGGTTGCCAGGGCAACACAAGTCAAGAAGGCGCTGTTTCCGGAGCTCCCATGATTCCACACAGCAAGAGCGATGCCATCAGACCAGATTAGATACCGATATAGCTGCTATTGTGGAGTTAAACATCAGAGGCTCGAGCTTTGGGGTCATTCTTGACAATGCACAGGCCCAAAAAAAAAAGAAGGCGTTTTTAACATGTGGGTATGTTGGCCTCTTCCGGAGTGTGTGTGTGTGTGTGTCTTGATGAACTGCTCAGTCCATCTTTATTCCTGTCCATTCAAGTCTTCTCCCTGTCGCTGCTGAGTGTTGATAAAGCCGTCTGCATCACCAAGCTTTACTACAGGAGGCTTCCTGTTCCGAAACAGCGCCTGCATGCTGGGGGTTTGTTCTGGGGCAGGGGAAGAGGAGGCAGGGTTTCCTGTTCAAGTGTGTTGTGGGAAGTTAAGATTGGGTTAAGACTTCTCCTTCCTCCTGTGGTTAACTGTCTCTCCGGAGGCTGTGAGCAGATGCACTGACGAATTTAACCTCCCCACATGACCTGTGATTTCGTCGCTTGGTGTCTGGAGACACTCGCACAAACACACTTGCAGCTGCCTGCTGTGTAATATGTGCTTGAGACACCACTGTGGTCATTCCGACGTGCTGTAGTGCTGCTGGTCTTATGAAAGACCAAGGAGCATGAGAACGATGAGAATCGGTATCTGATGCCGTGCGATGTTATCATAGACAATTATAAAATTCTGGCACATGACGTGACGATGGCAAGTAAATGTGTTAAAAGCTTATCTCATAGCGGATTTCAAATTCCTTCTCATCTGACCTAAAGCTTAAAATAGACTTTGTAAACAGTGTAGTTAATGTGGGGGGGAAAAAAAAAGTTCGGTTTGTGGTTAAAATGTTACCTAGCAAGACCGGTTGACTTACAAGCAGCTACACATGCAAAACTGCCTTAGACAGCAGCTGCAATGGCCGTAATTAGATTGGGTGAATATTAGGGAGTGACTGATTCAGACAGTTATGTGTGGATTATGATAGGAAGTTTGGCGTGGCAGTTGGTGCTTGAAAATGCTCTCTGTATATTTGCATATATCTTTTGAGAAATATAACACAAGATAATTGAAGTGTGTAGCAGAACGTCTGGTTTGTTGAACGCAGACTTTTTAACAGCAGTCTTTCTCGGAAATTCTGGGTGATGCGTTAGTGCAGATGTTTCGTTCCAGAGCAGATGTTTTCCTGCTTACAGAAAAGGTATGAAGAAAAAAAACACCCAAAAAAACAAACAACTCAACAAGCCTTCACAGTTTTCTCCGAAACAGCATAAATAAAGTGTGTGTGGATGTTGTAGTGCTGCCAACTCGATGTGTGACAACTGAATTATGTGTGATGTTGCTGTAAAGGGTGGCAGCTTGTGCCGAGGCTTTTGCTATAGCAGACTTTTTCGAAGTGCTATTATGAAACGCGTGAGCTGTGTCCCAAATCTCATTCTTTCACACTACTTTGCGTTATTGTGCAGAATAGTGTGAGTAGTGTGTTAAAAACTCCAACAAGGATCTGATACGTTTTGCATTCTGAGATGCTTTTCTGCTTACCATGGGTGTAAGGAGTGAATATTTGAGTTGCTATGGACTTCGTCAACTCGGACTAGTCTGTTCATTCTCTTCTCATTAACAAGGCTGATGTGTGCTTGCGTGTGTGTATGTGTCTGCACGTGTGTGCATGTGCAAATCCCAGGAGCTCAGCAGTCTAGCACCACCAACCATGCCATGGTCAAAGTCAATGAGAGCATGGTTTCCCCATTTTAACTCGAGCTCTTGACCTGTATTAGCATGATTTCATGTACTGTGCCGGAGAACTGCATGAACGAGAATTCCTGTTCAGGATCATGCATTCAACAAGTCACCAAATGTGCAGCAAGACAACCTTCTTCCATCTACAGTCTCTAGAAATGCGACTCTAGTTGTCAAATTTTATCAGGCTAAAAGGAGGATGCTTCACAAGATTTTCAAAATTAGTTTGGCATGAATTTAGCTTATGCAATTAAAAACCTTAAAGATGGAGGTGTTCCTAAGCATACCTGCATATAGCCCATGCATGGTTAGAAAGTGAATTTCTAGTTTGATTTGTCAGCGTTTGGAGTTGATGGTCTAGATTATGATATATAATCTTAATTATACACATTATTATAAATATATCTATCCACGATCATTACTGCAGTGGCTGTGTCAGGGGTTTGTTTGCAGGAATATAATAAACCATGATGGGAAGCTTGTCCTTTATTGTGACTTGCAAATTGAATTGTGACTCTAATCAGCTGTGAATTGTTTGTTTGCTCGCTGTCAATGAGGAACAAAATATTCAAATGCTATATACCTGAATGTGTTTTTTCCTCTGTCACACGTCACTGGTTGGAGCTTCTCAGTAAGGATGAAGCTGTAATTCCCCAAAGAGCAAAAAAAAAAAAGAGGATCTCGGTTGATTTTAAATGTGTCATGAACAAGCTGCACCTCATTGTCTGCTGTGCCACATGGTTTACTGTAAATTTTACTAACCATTTGAATATACACTTCCCTCAGGCTGCAGGAAACTATTGTGTACGACAAGCCAGGTGATAATAATAACAACAACAACAATTATAATAAACATTAGATAGTTATTTGGAGTTTTTAAACATTTTTAAAAAGCAGCGCAAATTTCTTCATGGTGAAATAAACGCTAGTCAAATATAAAATGACAATCAATAATCAGAATCAAAATAATAATAAGGTGTAAAGGTACATCATAAAAATCTGTAATATTTTTTGTTTTATTCTAAAACTATATCATCAAAGTACCATGGCAATAAAAGTAAGGTAAATTATTACTATTTATTTATTTATTTATTATCTAATTTATTTATTTTTGTGTATCTCTATTTATTTATTTATTTATTTAAAATTGTTGATGGGTGGAGCCTGATGAATGTTTGTTGTTTATAAGTTATAAGTTGTTTGGTGCTAGAAAAAAATATATATAACACTGCTTTGCTCTTTTTTTTTAAAAAGACATTTATAATTAAGAATAAAAGGAATGATAAAATAAATAAACTAACCTAAATGTATTGTTACCTGGATATCTATCATCTTCTCTTTTATTTACTGTGCAATTTGTCTGAGTCTGTCTGGTTTCCTGCCTTCCTGTGTTGCAAGTCTCTGTCTTTCAATCTACACATATTAATCAAGCCCATTCTTTTGTATTGGGGTGTGTGTGTGTGCTGGTAGTAAGTCATTAAACATTTCTGTTGTTTTGTGTCACTGTGTTCAGGTCTGCAGCCCGTGTTCTGGAGCAGAGAGGATGTAGTTCAGTGGCTGCGCTGGGCCGAGCGAGAGTTCGCTCTCCGACCCATCTCCAGCGGAAGTTTCCAGATGAACGGTAAAGCCCTCCTGCTGCTCACCAAGGAGGACTTCCGCTACCGTTCACCCCACTCAGGTGACTCTTGCACACACACACGCATTTTGCCTCAGAGAGCACAGCTATTTCCTGACATGAGTCTCACATGAGTGTTATGTTTAAACTCTTACTGTGCTACTCGTGTCGCACGCAAAACTTTATTAACTGAGCGCTGCTTTAAAGACACAATAGAAAGCGCACTAGTGGTTGAAGCCTGAGTTTTCTGTGTGCATAGTGCAGGAGAGGAAGTTAAGAATTGGGTAAACGTTTGATAAGGAAGTGTTAATCTAGCCACAACTGTCACCTGGTAGAACTAGGAATTTCCCTTCCAGCAAACAAGCTGACCAGAAACAGAGAACTGAAAGGTATCTTGCTTTGTTTGTGCGTGTGTTGCATGTGCTGACTTCCTTTATGAGAAGCATTTCCTTGAAGTTGCTGGAAGCAGCTCAAAATATGCGTTTTCATAAGACACCACAAAGGAGGAAGTATCGCAAATGAAACTGTTTTGTATCTTTCTTTTTTTTCCATTGACTTTAAAATGATAAACGGTGGTCGTCAAGCCTGCCCCTGGTCTACCTCCTGGAGATATTCCAGAGTCAGCATTGAGGGACACGGTCATTTTACTTACTTTTGTATTACATGAACCTAAGAAGTACCTGCTGCTTGGCCATCGATGCAGTGTGTACTGATTACTATATGTGTGTTGTATGAATACAAGCTGGACCTTATGGTCATGTGACCTATGATGTCATCATAAACCCCCAATCCTCTAACTATTTAAGTTTACTCATGTGTTATTAGACGAGTACAGTTTACCCGCAAGGAACAGTGTTTAATACCTACAATACTTGCGCTTAAAAAGAGCTGACCCCCTGCCTTCGGCCATTTTTTGATTCTGACAGCTGTTCCGCTCCAGTGCTGTTGCATTATGGGACAGCGCAGTGTGCATTGGCTCCATACCGCAGATTCTCAATAGAAGCAGTAGATCATCCGGGTATTTCTTCCCTACTGTTTTATGAAAACTGAGAATTCAAACTTACTGCTGCCTAGGCATACTGTTACTGTGGCAGTAGGGATTTTCGGATGTAGAACAGGTCTCTAACAGTTAGTTGGGATCACCAATTTTTTTTTTTTTTACATCCATTCCCCCCCATATTCACGAAGCTCCGTCCCTCCGGATCTGCGATGGCGCATAGAGTGTGTATAATGACCGCCCTGTCCAAACACAACTGAATATTACGGGGCAGAACCTGGGTGTCCATACAGGTTTTCTCAGCAACTTAAGACACATTTACTAAGGCCGTGAAATTCCTCATATTTTTATGTTATTTATAAAGCAAGGATTATAGAAATTGTAGTAACAAATAAATAAAATAGATAGCCTTTATTTGTCACATATACATTACTGCACAGTGAAATTTCCTTCTTCGCATATCCCATCCTTGGAGGTTGGGGTCAGAGCGCAGGGTCAGCCATGATACAGCGCCCCCTGGAGCAGAGAGGGTTAAGGGCCTTGCTCAAGGGCCCAACAGCGGCAACTTGCCGGTGCTGGGGCTTGAACCCCTGATCTTCCGGTCAGTGATCCCTATCCATATAAATCCTAATTGACTCACTCCCTGATCTTATTCAGTGTTATTCACGTGTACTCAGTTTGTTACAGGTTGTGCCCAAGCCAACATTGTATATAGTCTGTGGTGAAAGTGCTGTGATTTGTGTTTTTTTTTCCCCTGAGCATAAGCCATCTATGTTTATTTTTGGCTTTTGTGTAATCTAAGCTAGTTTTTTTTTTTGTTTGTGATCAGTGCGAAACATTTGCAGCTAGTTGACTGTAAAAAAAAAAAAAAAAAAAAAAAAGGCTGTGGGATGTGGGTGAGCTCGGGTCTGTAAGCCACCGACACTTTCTTTTCTCACTTCTCTTCAGACAGACATGCTGACTTGTTAATGGTTATCTGGATCATTTACAAGTAGAGAAAGTAGCACAAATCCTTAAGATATGAAACATTGGGCTAACGGTTAACCATGTTTACTGCATTTTAGCGAAGTGTTAAATCTTACTGTATGTGAGTGAATCAGGCTTTTAATATGACTCAGCGTGCTGCATGTATTATATATGTTACAACACGTCTGCTTTTCTGACAGATATCAAAACGATCTTTTAGCGAGTGCAACTCTAGTGACGTTCCACATGTAGTGACTGTATATCAAGCAAGCACATTTATTAAGAGATTTCCACAAAAACGATAAGGAAAAGCTCATCACACCATAGTTCATATCACTTTGGGGAAGCAGAATTCTTCCCTAAGCAGTGAGTAAAGCTTTTTTTTTTTTTTTTATTGGTAAAGATGTATTAGGTCCTTCGTTAGCGCTGTAAGAATTAGCTGAAGCCAACTCCTCTATTCCTCTGCAGTACTCTGCGTTCATTAAGCTCCGCCCCCAGGACCCACTATGGCCCGTATAGAGTCTATAAAATGACCAGCCTGTCCAAACACAAATAAACACTCTGCAACAGAATTTTCCAAACAGGTTTCCTCGGCCACTTGGTGCACTTTTGCTTACACCATGGATTTAGTTACTTCTCTATAATAATCTTATATAGTGATTTGCACAAATTTACCTTTAATTGTCCAACGAGTAAAGCTTTATTTTATTTTTTATTTTGCTGACCCTGAGACTGTACTTCAAAGTTAAAGATGACCTATTAATGTGTAGCATGCTTCTCTATGTGTTTAGCATGCTATTAGTAAGCTGGATTAAATTGCCATGTGTACTTCATATATACATCTTTAGTAGTCAATCAAAACAATGTATGATTTGTATGAATCAGGTTTCATTCCTATGCTATTCAGCCACACTACGCAGTATCTCATTAAACCCCTAGTTAGAAAATTAGCAGTTGGGTAGTATTTATTGCTCCAAGGGCCTTGAGAGATTAACCATTACATTTTGTGCTTATTTTTTGGGCTGCTGTGTTACAGGAGATGTGCTTTACGAGCTCTTGCAACATATCCTGAAGCAGAGGAAGCCCCACTCATCCTTCCCCAACATGTATTACCCTGGAAATTCCTTTCACTCTCTGCCTGAAGCAGCACTGCAACACCACAAACTTGAGGGTGAGTATGTTTTAAAGGAACAGATGCCCACTTTACCTGTGCTGGGTTTTATTATCCTCTAATCCGTCTACATGATATCCCATTACACTATAAAATATCATGCCTTGCCCTCATGATCATGGTGTGAAAAACAGGGACTAGTTTACACACTGGGCTACTTAATCAGCGTGAGACAAAAGGACAGGTATGCATTAAGGATAACGCCAAAAGTAACAAATGTACAGCCGGAGGAGAAAAATAAGTGCGGCAGAGTTACACTACATACACTGGGTTGAACTATCGTTAGGATGTACCAGGAATAATAATAAATGAGCAATAACAAAGGAAAAATAATCCACACCTGAGTGGCGTGACACCCTGTAAAAAGCGAATTAACCTTCTAACAGCATGTCCCTCTTGTGTAATTGGTCAAGAGTTAAAATTTAATATCTTCAACACATCTTTATTTGTTGTAACATTTAAAGATGTGCTACTTCCTCGAGACAAGTTAGTTCCTGTTATCACGTTCTTTCCCACAGTGGAAAATGAACTGTTACAAAGCACTCCCCCTGGAGACTCCTTCCATAAACGTTAAATAAACGCGTCCAACTTCCCGATCCCATTGACTACATGTTTCTTTAAGTAATGTCACGCTTCACAATTTCTTCATTTTTAGCAAAGAACCGATTGTGCTGTTGCTATAGAAACATATAGTAGCATCTAAATTAAAGCCGTAGAGTTTGTAAAAGACGTGCTGTTGCAGAAAACGAATCCACGTGACTCCAATGCTGTAAAATAAAGGTTTAATCTTTTTAAATCATCGTTTAACATGTTTTCAAGGAAATCTATCCCAGTTCATAAATGAGTCATTTGCTCATTTCCTCATTCATTAATCGACTCTCTGGGTTTGAGACCTGTGGAGACGACGATTATAAAACAAGGCTGTACCTTGGATCAACAGGTGGATGGGGAGGAAGTGGCGGTTGGGAATGTTGACAGAAAAACCTGTTGTACAAGGAAATACGCCTCTGTTTAAATAGCATGCTTAATGTCGTGAGGTTATGAGCCGGAATATTTTTATTCAGAGGCAGAATAAAGAAAGCTGCCTCGTATTGTTCGAGTTGAAGATTGAAATAAATTGAATGTATTGCAGGTGTTCAAATTAATGAAGATGTCCTTGAGACGGAGAACGTTGTGCTCCATCCGTCTCATGCTTGTTGAGTGTTACAAACACAAATACCCTCATGTAAATTTTCCATGCTGTAGTTTGCTTACACGGGATTGTTGCTTACATGGCATTCTACTCTGAATGTCAGCCTCGCTTTTAGCATTAGTTTATTAGTAATTGAAAATCTATTTTGTTTAATAAAATGGATAAATGGCTTAATCTAAGGAAGAGTTGAGGGGGGGGCATGCTTCTGTGGCCCTCTGCTGGATCAAATGTTACATGTGCTCTATACTGAAGTGTGGAGATGGACAGGATGAATGTAGGGCAATAGTATTAATAAAAATAAATCTCTCTTTGCATTAGAAACGGTACTAAGAACCCCACAAAACAGAGAGAGCCACCCTCTCCAGCCTCCCACCATCGAGCTCCGTCATCGCTCACGCTCTCCTCGCCGTTCGCCCGCCAGTGCCGCAAATGTCCACCTTGCCTCAGCTGAGGACATCCAGCCAGTGCCGTCCCAGCTGCCTGACAGCAACAACCACCTCCCCGAGGACCTGTATCCACTGTCCGTGTCACCCTCAGCCCCGAACGGCCACCACGCTCAGCGTACAGCCAGCCCGTGTCAGGAGGAGGTTGCGCCTCCTCGGGTCATCCAGCTGATGCCCAGTGCCATCATGCACCCGCTGCTGCTCAGTCCCGGGCGAGGAGGCATGCCTGGCGAGTTCAGACAAGGCCGGACCCCAGCCCAAGAGAACGGGCGTGAGGGGAAGGGCCATCATCATCATAATCACCACCACCATAATCATCACCATGCTACTCACCATGTACTGAGCCTGGCAGCGCAGCAGCAGTCACACCAACAGGATGATGTGCGCTATAGGAACCAGATCCTCATGCCTGTGTCACCGCCTGAGGAGCAGGGTGTGCCTATTGGACGCATTGCTGGTAAGAGTTAATGAGAAGTGACCAATAAGTCTATGTGGAAAATGACTGAGGAGGTTGTTGATGGATCTGGTTCATACCAGTAATGTTCATTTTATAAAAAACATCTAGTTTTCAAAACTATGGCAGCCATTGTAATCAGTGTGCTAAAACAGTGGCTTAATGACCTTGAACAAACCTAATGAATGGCTTTGGGGTTTGTTTGGGCTTGTTTTTGATTATTACATTGAAAATGACAAATTAAGATCTGTAATGAGTTACTACAATTTCAAATGAGAAACTGGTTTTCCACACGAGGACCAAAGCACCTTATATGAAATTTACAACAGACTCGGTCTAGACACATCCTTTATATAACAGTTGTGAATGTATAGTCATCGATTTATTTAGACAACCTTTATGGACTGAATGGTAATTAATAAGTAATGGAGGTTAAATGCAGTATTCAGTGTGATCACGCCACATTCCTTCCAGGTAGACTTGTTGGTATCGATTAACTTTCCTTATTTTTTTGTTTAGATTGCAGACTGCTGTGGGACTACGTGTATCAGCTCCTGTCAGACAGCCGCTACGAGAATTACATCCGCTGGGAGGACCGCGACGCCAAAGTGTTCAGAATCATTGACCCCAATGGCCTGGCTAGACTGTGGGGAAACCATAAGGTGTTTTCATGCACATGGATTTTTTTTTATTCTGTCTAGCAGGATTGAGGATGTATCAGTATTATTTACCATGATGGGATAATCTTAAATAATAAATGCTATTTGCATTTGTTTATCAGCATAGGCTACAGTGTGTTATGAGCTATGCTTATCTTAATTATCTTTCTTAACTTATTGCATGGCTGCCATACCGTGACGTATTCCGTGACTAAGAATGTTAGTCATATCTTCCATCCTTTATGCATCTTGTTTGTTTTCAGGACTGCAAGAGTGTGTTTAGAAACCTGTCCTTTTGTGCTATGCTTTACAGAACAGGACCAACATGACATATGAGAAAATGTCAAGAGCACTAAGACACTATTACAAGCTGAACATCATCAGGAAAGAGCCAGGCCAGAGGCTGCTGTTCAGGTATGATGGGTGGAGCTAATAATATCGGGTTTTCTTTACACTGTGGACTTCGACACAATTATCTAATCAGCCAATCATATCAATGTGTGGAATCATTGGCAGCTACAGGCACAGAGTTTCAGGTAATGTTTCCATCAGAGAGTGGGAAATGTGATCTCGGTGATTCTCCCACGTGATTTCCGGCGTTACAGCTGATCTCAGATTGATGAGTTTGGCAGCATTGTCTTCTTGCCAGGCACTACTGTATATTTCTTAATACATGTGTGTTAGATGTGGTATATGCATGTACCCCCCCCCCATCAACCCTCCCATTTCTTTTCCATCCCATTTCTCTTCAGTTCTGTTTTACTCTTAATTTTTCATCCGCAGCCAAATGATCACACCATGTACAATGATAATGCACAACACATAACATGACCTTTTTGAACGGCGCCATTATTATTATTACAGCGGTTACAGTTTGATGGAAATGTTGTGCTATGAACAAGTAGCTTGAGAGCTCATCAGTGCTAAAAAGGCCAGAAAGACGACCCCCTTTCGAGTTCACTTGTATTGTGAACGCCAGAAGCAGTGTGTCATTTGCAGCTAGTTTCCTTTCAGGTCCACTTTAACAGGATTGCGCATGTTTCAACTGAAAAGAAAAACACCCTTTGAACATGGCATGATTTTGCTGCCAGACGAGATGGCTGGAGTATTTCTGGAATTGATCTGAAATTTTCATACACAGCAGAATAGTATATAGATGGTGAGCATCAGTTCTGCAGGCGGAAGCACCTTGTTGATGGAGTTTAGAAGAGAATGGTTGACTAGTACGAAAGGTACAGTAAACTCAAATAACAGCTCTTTAAAACTGTTGTGAGGAGAAAAATCATCTTAACATGCACAACACATTAAATCTTGGGCTGCATGCGGGAAAGGTTAATCCAAACTGAGCAGATGGATTATGGATTTTGCCCCATTCTGATATTTCTTGAGGACGTTACTGTATCTGCATGATTTTACGCATTAGGTTCTACTGCTGTGGATATGATCACATTATCGATCACGTAGTCACTTGAGTGTTCTCTACATATCTGTGTGTCCACCACAGGTTCATGAAGACCCCAGACGAGATCATGAGTGGACAGACGGACCGCCTGGAACATCTCGAGTCCGACACGGATGATCAGATCTACATTAAAGAGGAGTGCTGAGCGCTTTCCACACACTGAGACGAACTTTTAAAGCCAGAGATGCCTCGCCAATGTTCTGCTGTGTTCAGTATCTCCCCCCCCCCTTCCCGAGCAGACCTGGACGTTGCTTAGAATAAAATGGGAGCCAACTTAAGGAGATGACGTCGTTTTCTGCACTGTTTTCTACGCTGAATCTTAATAATCATATCCTTAATTTTCTGCTTCAGAAGAGTAAACTTCAGTATGACAATCATTTAAATGAATGATAAGTACTCCTTCAAATCGCCTCTTTCAAATTCCTGGCACAAATGAATGATTTCATACTTTTCAGTGAGGACTTTTTTTTAGTGTGTGTTGTACAAACACAAACCAGTTCGTGTACACGAGTTATACAAGAGATTAATTCAAGAATAAATTTTAATGAGTGACTCATTTGCTTCATGTTTGTTTATTTTTCTGTTGTGATCAATCCATTTCTGCTTGTTCATGTAACAGTGCCCATAAACTTATAAAGACTTCCATAAACTATGGACAGTGAACCAAGCCTGTGCAAAATTCACATCAAAACAGGTGAATGGAAATCCAATTGGCTTGAGTATTTACATTAGCCTGCCTTTGAGCCTTTTGCGGTCTGTATATGCCTGAAACAGTGTGACGTGGTGGCAAATCGGGTAGCATTAATGCCTCACAGCCCTAGAGCTTTGCTCCTGAACTCCACTGTCAATGTGCATGTCTGGTTGCCTTTCCATCAACCTCCAAAAACATGAAACTCGCTGCTAGGTGTGAATGCGTGTGCATCTTGCCTCCCAGAAAGGCTGAATTGTGTTCATTGGATAGACACACAGCAAACAAACTCAACTCCACACAGTAACCCAAGTCCAGGGTCGAACTGGGGACACACTGGAGCTGTGAGAAGGCAACGTTACCCCCTGAGATTCCTGTAACAGCAGGGGCTTTCTGACAGTCCTGTGATTTGAATCCTCCCAGCCTTGCATTCATTAGCGCTAAATCAAAACTGCTGTTTTGCAGTAATAATTTTCTGTCGAAACCTCATTTAAAACAAACAAAAACGGTATCCTCCACTTTCTGATGAATGTAGTGCAAAGGTTTAGTCTTTTTCTCCAAATATCCATTTAAATCTTGTTTAAAAACGTCTCTGAGGCCCTCTAGTGGCTGACTGCAGTAATGTTTTTAACCCCACCCATTCCCGTGTTAATGAACAGGGCTGAACACTTCCTTCATTCTTTTTGTTTGGTTGATGAAGTGATTTGACAGCATTGGCCTGTCCTCTAAAGCAGGGATGTCCAATCTTATCCGTAAAGGGGCCGGCGTGGGTGCAGGTTTTATTCCAATCAAGCAGGTGCCACATTCTTTTCACCAAATCCAATGAAAATGCAATGTTTTCTGGAAATAAGCAAGTGTGGCATCAGTGTTGGTTCCTGTTAATGTTCCAACTAGTTAGGACTGATGATAGCAGACACAGAAGTAATTCCCTTAGGCATGATGGAGCTATTCATGAGCCCAAGGTTTGGTATTCCTATCTTATGTTTTGGTTTCTGACCTTTCCCTAGCATGGTGAGCATTTTCAGTACAGGTGACCCTGCTTCTTCTGATGGTTACTAGCATCAGGTTGCATCTGTGTTTGGATGGCCAGCTTCTTAGTGCCAGTGTGGTGTAATAATTAGTATGTTTTTTTCAGGAACATTTCATCCTGGTGTTGTGTTTAGTTTATAGGACACCCCCACCAGGAAGGAGGTCATCTGGAATCCTCTCTCTCTTTCTCTCTCTCTCTCTCTCTCTCTCTCTCTCTCTCACTCTCTCTCACTCTCACTCTCACTCTCAATGCTTGAACTTACAATGAACTGAGGGCAGAGCTTCCTACCACAAAGGCTGGTCAGAAAGTTGAGCAGGTGGGTAAGGTCACTGAGGATGCTAGCTACCCCATCAGCCCAGCATGTGGTGAATATAATTGTGCTTGCAAATCAGCTTGCCATGTCTGGTATCAGTGTCTGGTTGAGGATGTGTGCAGCCATATTAGAGGTCCTCCTAGGCTTGCCAAAGCTGCAGGCATTCCAGGAATGGGTCATCAGATGGCAACATGACCTGCAAACACCCTCCTGCCCCCGGTGTTAGGTCAGAACACTCCAGCAAAGGTTATCAGCCATCAGGGTGACACGAGGCTGAGCGACCGTCACGTCATCCCCAGAGTGAACTCAAGACCAGCAGGCCCTTATTTCATTACTGATCATTGGAAAACCCTGGAACTTCTCTCCCCAAGGTTTCAGATGAACAGAAAGTACTGGCACCCTCAACCAAGTTGCTTCATGCCTTTGGCCCATCAGATTAAATCACCAAGTGAGGACTGTAATAAAACAGTGTAGGAAACATTTCTCAATGCAGATGCCCCTTACAAAGGTACGCTTTAAGTGGAAACTGTTCTACAAATGGCATTTCTTTATCAGCTGGACCGTGTGAACTGATCCAGTGCAGTGTCTGCTTCCAAAGATTGTGACCTTTCTCCAGAGCTGAAAAACAGCAAGTCTCCACCTACCTAGCCATTTCAGTGTACATGGAAAATTCAATAGATGGCGACTCATTAGATCAAGTCAAACAATCAGCTGATTGTACCATCCATGCTGAGCTCCCTGACATGCAGTCAATCTACAGCAAGCAATGCTGGACCAAGGCCAGGAAGATGGTGAAAGACCTCAGCCATCCAAACAATGCACTGTTCTCTCTGTGGCTTTCAGGGAAATGCTTCCTTTCCATGAAGGCAAGCACAGAGAGAATGAGGAGGAGCTTCTTCCCACAGACCCCCAACCAGGACAACACTTAGAACCAGGACATCTGCACTTTATTCACAACAGTCATACTGTTCTACCATTGATCTGCATGTTTATACATTTTTACTGTATATGTTGCTGTGTACTTTCTTCCCTTTTCAACCTGTATAGTAAATTTAATTTTAATTTTATTTATATTCTATTTTTAGCATATATCTCTCTATATATATATTTTTAAAAAAATATTTTAGAATTATAATTTTATATATATATTAGAATTTTTTTATTTGAATTATTAGAGCACATTTAACACAACAGAAATAAAATTGACCCAAATTGCTTTCTCACATAAAGTCTAGTATCCAAAGATGATGACACAAAAAACAACTACAATACATAATGAATCAAATTAATTAATCAAAGATGGAGAGGCCCTAATGGTAAAAAATTCACTGTTCCAGTGCTTAGGGGAAGCTACAGAAAATCTCCCATAGGATTTACAACGGGAACCGAGGAATAGATGAAAGACTTTTTTTTTATAAATAATAATCTTTACAGTTCCTCAGGTTTATTACTGCCTCCATCTGTCACAGTTGCCTATGAATACTACTCAGGCTCTTCCGCTTGAGACCCATAGAGATCTTGCTACTTATGCATTCTGTAGATATGCCAACAAACTGAGGACTGACGACATCGTCAGCACTGGAGACGGTTTCCATTTCCTTCGTAATCAGAGCAGATTTACTGCAACAGGAGAACGCAGGTCTGATTGATGCTGAAATTCTTCTTCAAAGCTATATATGGTTTCATAAAGGCATTATGTGGGCAGGTGTATACATAATATAACTGGATGAAAAAGGCTGGTAGAAAACCTGCACTTTGAGTTTAAGTCAATTCAATTCAATTTTATTTGTTTCTTCTTTACACTGGACATTGTTGCAAAGCAGCTTTACAGGAGTATAAAAACTAAGAGTAAAATTTATGCTTAACGAGTAAGTCAGAGGTTATTGTGGTGAGGAAAAACACCACGAGACGATATGAGGAAGAATCCTTAAGAGGATCCAGACTGAAAAGGGAAGCTATCTTCATCTGGGTGACACTGAAGAGTGTGATTATAAATGATTTCCCTTCTGTAACTGATCAAGTGCAATTGTGTAACAAGCAGCTTTTGAGCAACTTATGAATATCAGCATCAGCCTAATTTCTGAAGTCATTATAGTTTTAACATGAAGTTATATATTTGAAGTATAATTATTAAAACCTGGAGGGTAAGCACATCCTCAATGTCCTTCTGTTTTATTTGCTGAGTTTTGGAGCATGTTGCAGCAATATTTTAGCCCTCATTGCCTATAGGTTACTGTTTGGGTTTCCTCTGGGTTCTCCAGTTTCCTCTAACCTACCAAAAAACATAAGATGAACTGGTTATGATAAATTGCTCCAGTGTGCAAATGAGTGTGTGCATTTTGCCCTGTGATAGCATGGTGTATCTCCCACCATGTGCATAATGATACAAGGATACTTTCTGCAGAGACCTTGACTAGAATGAATGAATATTATTGCATTTATATTACACTCTTAGTAACACAGAGAATAATGCACTGATAATTCGAAAACAATAAAATAGTTTTAAATAAGCAAGCACAACTACTATATAGTATTATAAAATAACTAATGTGTTTATAATAAACACATTTTCCCTTAGGGAAGAATTATTGCATGTCCACACGATGGCGCACTCTGTTCATATTTTGAAGATTTGTTCTAGGACTGGACAAGAAGTTTCTTGTCTCTTAACTACTCTTTAAACAATGAAATAACAAAGCGAGATCCATGACGGATTTTCTCATGTAATCTTCGGGGAATGGTAAGAATAACTCAACACTGTTATTGATAATTATTGATAATGCTCATTTTACTGCAAGCAGGGGTTTGTTTTTATAATAATAATAATAATAATAATAATACTTATTATTATTATTATTATTATTATTATTATTATTATTATTATTATTATTATTATGTCTATGTCCATATTTACATAGAAACACACAAAATATAGACTGATTTAAACATCTTAACTTAAATGATAATTTGAAATAATTTATCAAACAGAATAACTAATACTATTGATTTTTTCTTCAGTAAATGCAGTGAAATTAAATTTAGCCTGCATATGTCTTATAAATTTTGCTTCTAGAGCAAAAGCAAGAAATTCGTCTTCTTCATCATCATCTTCTAGCTATTTTTGTTCTTGCTATGATGATGATGATTGTTGTTTTTATCATTATTATTATTGTTGTTGTTGTTGTTGCTGTTGTTGTTGTTGATGATGATAATGATGTTGATGATGATGATGATGATGATGTTGTTATACCAACACAGCTGGGTGTCAACTGACTCTCTTCAAAAACTGGGCTGTTCTTCCGAGTGGAGGCAGTGTGTGTTGGAACGCCGTTCTGGAAAGAGCACACACACACACACACGTACACTCACTCTCACTGTAGCCTCCAACTGTTCCTATCTGCGCCGTTCAGA